>NW_008678651.1:4486-9867 GCF_000695815.1 Acanthisitta chloris
ACCGAGCCCAAACAGGCCTGGGAAGGGAACACTCAGGCCTAGCACAGGGCTGGGAAACACAGGCTGCAAAGGGGCCACGGTATTTCTAATAATGCCACACAGTTCAGGCTTAGGTGTTTGTTTTCCAAACAGACATGTGGGAAGGAATAACTCAGCCCTGACGCAATTTTTTTCTCTAACAATGCGATACATTACAGAGGAGCACTGCTAACAGGTCAGGTGCAGAGCAGCGCAAATCCTGTTTACAAGCTGATTTCAGAACCAGAATGAATCTAACATTATTAACCTTTTTTAATGGCTGGGATCCTCATTTGTATCCGTGGATCTAATATTCACAAACCGGATTTTCAGCCCAAGCGAGGATTTGTCAAGCCCACGAGGCGCTGGCCATGGGTCGGTCTCAGTGCCGCGCTAATTGATGGAGCGGGGGCTTGTTTCCCCTTCCTTTATGGTCTGCTGAAATACCATCTCCAGTAAAGGAGAGATTCCAATCTCGCCTTGGCTCTGCAATCTCATCACGCAGTTATTTGAAAACATTACGATTTGCTAATTATCATGCTAATTATTTTGCCCTATACGTTTGCCATCGTGTTGTACAATTAAACCCAGAGCCAAAGCTTTGTTTGCGCCATGCGAACATGGGTGCAGCTGGGAATGAGGGGGAAAAGTGGAGGAATGCGCTAATATTTTTTTGACATCTTTACCTATAAATATTTTTTCAGACTGAAAAATGTATCTAATAGCCCCACTCGCTGATGTGCACTGCAGTTTACCACAGTGTCTATATTTCTGTTGTCAGTTTTACAGTATCTCCCTTCATTAAACCTATCAAGTTTTCCTTTTGATCATGCAACCAAGGCCAGAAGACAGATATCTTCCTGGAACAGAGCAGTCTGCCAAGTCTTTCACAAGCCCAGCTTTAACCTCCCTATTGATTTTCTCAGCACTGCAGCCATTCATTGTTTGTGACATTTGGCTGTCGGCTCTTTAACACCCTTCAACCAAATCAATTTCATATTTTTGTCAATGCCCTGCTAGAGGATGAGCAGAATGGGAAGAGACTTAGCATGATTTAGAATGTTGATTTTCTAGAGCGGTTTTATCTGTAGTTTTTACAAGCCTTATAAAGTTAATTCAACATGTTTATTTAAGCATATGTAATAAATTGGGAGAGAAGCACTCCCAGAGTTACGTTTCAAATCCCTCAAATCTAATTCATGAAAAAAATTAATTTATTATGTCAATGTCAGTAAAAACAAATGCCCTGCCATCCTGTTCCCTCCAAACCCAAATCACGACGAGGCAGGTCCCTGCCCAGTCCAAGCCCAGGGGACTGGTAAAACACAGCCACAGTTCCAACCCAACCCAACCAATGCTGCCGCCAGGCACCTGTCACCGCACGGACATGGCAGGAGCATCAGAGAATGCTGAGACAGGACCTCCATGTCCAGCCCCACACCTTCCCTAGCCCACACCCCGACTCTGACCTGCACCCAGACCCCAGGGACGCCCTTTTGGGGCTGAAAACACTCACGGCCAGGCTGGGCTATCCTGGGCCTCACTGTGCCCAGTCCCCATGGCCAGGGCCGAGATGTGCCAAGGACAGGGCACGGCATCGTCCCGGAGCGTGCCCAGCCTGCCAGCAGCAGCTTCTGTACTGGGGACCATTTTGCACAACATTTTCACCTGACAAACCAGCAGCATTAAATGTGGATTAGCAGCCTGCCAGCTTGAACAGCTTCTCCAGAGCCAGTAGCACCACGGTGTAAATATGTATTTAGGGCACTTCCAGGCGGTGTGTTACATGGCAGCGGAGGATGCTCGCGCCTCCCTGCACACCTGGATTCATGCCGTGTTCATTAGAAGGCCCAGAGACACCGTGGGCTTGGCAGATCCTGTTACGGAAGCAGCTACTGCCTGTAACGATCTGATCTTTTGTGTATGTCCACACATCCCCTCGCACTGGTGGTTTCATCTCTGACACTCAGGACCCACGTCCAGACAGGACAGAAATGCTCTCGCCAAGCAGGATGAGGGATGTGTCCCCTGTCCTACCCTGCTGCAGAGGTCACTCTCCCACACGTGCCCTGGCTCCTGGGGAGCAGGGACTGTCCTTCACAGCCTTCCCCTCTATTTTTAACTGCTGATAAATTGGAGAGACTCTTGGTTAAACCGTGTGGGTTTCAAGGACATGGAGGACAGTGACGGTAGCAGCTGACACTTCATTACATCAGAGACCCAAGTGGGAGGGCACCCCTGTCCCCCCAGGGTAGCAAGGAGGGGCAGAGGCTGTTCTCATCCGGCCCATGCCACCCGGGGCAGTCTGCTGCAGACCCCCCACCTTCATGTGCAGGACACAGCTCCCAAGGGGCTCCCTGCAACCCCCAGGGCAGGGGCTGTTTTCATTCTGCCCATGCCGCCAGGGCAGTCTGCTGCAGACCCCCCACCTTCACGTGCAGGACACAGCTCTTCCAGCATCACGCCCAACCGCACGTGGGAGAAGGCCTGATGAGAAATGAATTTGAAAAACCAATTGTAAAAAATAGTTTTAAAGTCTCTCAGCCTTGCCCCTGGGGAAGAAGGACATGGTGTGTTTAAAATACTGTGCTTAAAATAAAAAATATTCTCCATGCTGGCAACCTATTTTGCTGGGCTCCTGATATTGCTGTTTCCAAGACCACGCGCACGCCAGACCCTCTGGTCCCCAGGGACACCATGGGACACGAGAGCCAAGGTTAAAAATAAAGCTTTCCGGATAGTTTCTGAGCCTGGCATCCTTCAGATGCAGACTGCACCCAACCCAGCCCTCTGCTACCCCTCTGCTGGTGGAGGAGGGGTGAGACAGGGTGGGACGGGACAGGTAGGCAGAGTCCCACACGTGGTGCCCAGAGAAGGGAGTTGGAGCACCGTGGTCAGACCAGCTGCTGCTCCAGGGAGCCCCAACACCTGTGTCCTGCAGTGGAAGCAAGAACAGGACCCAATGGGAGAGAGCTTGGAGGCTCCTGCTTGGGAAACACACCCAGACATTGTTCTTTTAAAAACGTATTTCTCAAAATTAGCCCAAGAACCTCCTCAATCCTGAGTGGAAAAACCTGAGGATCCAGTGCTGAGCTGAGGGGGCTGTGCAGGAGCAGCAGTACCTGTGCCCACCCCTTTGACCCCCCAGCACCTGCACACAGACCGTGCCAGGGCCCTGAGGTCTGGGTGCTCGTCGGGCCCAACACCCTGACCCGACGGGACTGCTCTGGCTCTGCGACCAAGGAGCTCCCCAAATACCACAAACATAATGCAAAGTGTTTTTCATGCCCAATGGAGCAGCAAAAGAGCAGCCTGAAAAATGCATTTTAATATATTTTCTATCTTTTTTAGTTTTATAGACCAGATAGGAAGAGGAAGAATTTCTTGCACCAGCACCAGAATATTCTGCTATATTCCCCTGTTGTTTTACCGTGAGATTTTTCCCACTATGCCCCGATATCCTCATTTTTTCAGCCGCAACGTGTTTGCTTTGATGATGCCTTAACCTAGAAATAGTCTGCAGTTGTTTACCCGCTGGTAGAGCTTCAAATATTATATTCTCACATTTTTAAATCAGTGCAGACACCTGAGACAAAAAGTGTCCCAAAAGCTGCCTACAAGAGCTACATGCTGGTCACTCTTTCTTGTCAAGGTTGATTTATTGCCTCCTTGCTGTTCAATTTCACATTTTGTCCTCATCATATCCATGGCTCATGATCATTCTAGGCTGACCCTTGTAGGGCAGGCAGGGAATATTGATAAAACAATTATCTGTTAGCCGTTCATTTGATTTTCCATTTCAATTACGGATTGCACGAGGCAAAAGGAAAAAGATTGCATCATTGATTTTTCTACCTTACAACAGTAAAGAGTTGCTTTGATGGTTATAAAATGAATGCAACTCAACCATGCTTTTAAAGGTCATATTTTTTGGTTTACTATATTTCTTAAAAGCCTTAATATATGCAACCGTCCGGGGGGGGGAAGCCCATCTCGCCAGCCCAGACAGCGGCCGCAGAGCACACGCGCAGCGGAACTCGGGTGCCAACCCTGCCCTAATCGATCTGATCTCCCCAGCACCAATGTGGCTCCGCGGCAGGGCGGCCTGCAGCTCAGCGCAGGGCGCTGATCAGGTGCTGATCGGGCACTCATCAGACACTGACTGGGCACTGATCAGGCACTGATCGGGCGCTGATCGGGCGCTGATCAGGTGCTGATCAGGCACTCATCAGACACTGACTGGGCACTGATCAGGCACTGATCGGGCGCTGATCGGGCGCTGATCAGGTGCTGATCAGGCACTCATCAGACACTGACTGGGCACTGATCAGGCACTGATCGGGCGCTGATCGGGCGCTGATCAGGTGCTGATCAGGCACTCATCAGACACTGACTGGGCACTGATCAGGTGCTGATCGGGCACTGATCGGGTGCTGATCGGGCACTGATCAGGTGCTGATTGGGCACTGATCGGGTGCTGATTGGGCACTGATCAGGCACTGATCAGACACTGATCGGGCACATCGAGCACTGATCAGACGCTGATCGGGTGCCAATAGGGCGCTGATCGGGCACTGATCAGGCACTGATTGGGCATTGATCAGGTGCTGATCAGGCGCTGACCGGCGGTCGCTCCGTGCGGCACTGGGCGCTCCATCACGGTCCAGCGCCTGGGGCTCCGCGGCCAACCCGCAGGGAAGTTGAGCCTTTGATCACGGTGAGCGTGCTGCAGCGGCCACACTACAGGAAAGGGCTCCCATTTCTGTGTCACAGGGTGCCACTGCTGATCTCCTTAAAGCCCCAGAGTTCTCTTCCAAGACTGGATTACGCTCAGCAATTAAGGTAATGAACTGGCTGAGGTAACAAAGCATAATGATCTCTTTTGTCCTCTGAATGCTTATGAACTCGCTCCCTCACAATAGTCTGGAATGCAGAGCTTTCTCCAACACTGCGGCTTAAAACTGTGTAAAAATGATTACTTCCATTATGCCTTCATGGTTTGACATTTTTAATTTAAACACCTGTAATATTTAAGCATACTTCTCAGAGCCCAAATACCGCGCTCAAAGAATGCTAGCTTACGTTCCTGCAATATTTTGACATCTTACGAGTATTATTTTAATGCCTGAACAGATAACGCGATGAATCCATTGCCACGTATCAAAATATGTGTATAGGCGACTGTTGCTCACGCCGTGTTTGGAAACAATGGATCCTCCCAAACGAGGCACGGCGGCGAGCGAGCATTCAGCGCCCGCCAGGCCCTCCGTGGTGCCAGGGAGGAACCACCGTGCCCGGGCAGATGTGCAAACACGGCACAAGTTTTGCTCCGACCCGGCCCTCCCCGCGGCACCGCGCCCCGC
>NW_008678652.1:0-1393 GCF_000695815.1 Acanthisitta chloris
TTTTCCCAGATCCTCCGGAATCGTTTCCGCATCCGTTGCTTCCTGGCCCTGACAGCCACAGCCAATCCTAGCACAACTCGGGATGTTGCTGAAATCCTTGGAATTCCCATGGATCATGGAATCACTAGAAACTCTTCCCTCATCCCTCCCAGTCTTCTCCTTTCTGTTTCCATTGATCAAAATCGGGATCAGGTTTGGGAATTTTTCCCTCTTGGATTGACTTTCTTCCCTATAAATTTTTTTTTATTCCTACTGGGAATTTTTTCCTGCTTTTCCCTGTTTTTCCAGGCTTTGCTGTCCCTTCTCCAAGGGGAATGGTTTGGATCCATGGATTCTATCCTGTTTTTTTGTACCAGGAGGGAAGAGACAGAACGTGGGGCTGCTCTTATATGGACAAAATTCCAAGGAATTTTGCCTCTGGAATGTCGTGGGAAGGGTCAGGATGGAGGGAAAAGGAAGAGAGGGAAAGGTAAGGAAAAAAATGGGAATGGAGATCCTAAGGGGAAGGGGAAGAGGAGGATGTGGGAAAAGGTTGGAATAGGGAATTTTATGGGAAGATCAGATCTTCCCATCCCATGGGAATGGTTTGGGAATTCCATGGGAATGGCTTGGCTGATCCCATGGGAATGGCTTGGGAATCCCATGGGAATGGCTTGGGAATCCCATGGGATTGGCCCTTCCTATCCCATGGGAATGGCTTGGCTGATCCCATGGGAATGGTTGGTTTCCATTCCATGGAATGGCTTGGCTGATCCCATGGGAATGCCATGGGAATTCCATGGGAATGGTTGGTTTCCATCCCATGGGAATGGCTTGGGAATCCTATTGGAATGTCTCGGGAATCCCATGGGAACAGCTCATCCCATCCCATGGGAATGACCCATCCTATCCCGTGGGAATGGCTTATCTCATCCTATGGAAATGGCCCATCCTATCCCATGGGAACACCCTGCCAGATCCCATGGGAATGCCTTGACTGATCCCATGGGAATGTCTTGCCCCATCCAATGGAAACAGCTCATCCCAGTCCCATGGGAACATCTTCCCCATCCCATCCCATATCCCATCCCATATCCCATCCCATCTTTTCCCAGTTTTTCCCAGTTTTTCCCTCCCTCTGGAATGCTGCTGCCTACCACGCTGGATTATCCCCCTGGGAACATCGTCGGATCCAGAAGTTTTTCATGGATGGGAAAATCCGAATTTTGGTGGCCACAGTGCCTTTGGAATGGGATTGGATAAATCTGATCTCCGTGGGATTATCCATTATGATTTTCCAAGGAATTTTGAGACTTATGTCCAGGAAACTGGAAGAGCTAGAAGGGATGGAATTCCAGCCAGAGCACATCTCTTCCTGGAGCCAAATGTTTGGGAATTTTGGGGAATTTTTCCA
>NW_008678653.1:0-1021 GCF_000695815.1 Acanthisitta chloris
AAAAATAGAAATAAAAATAGCCATTGTTTATTTTTCTGTGTTTTTTTTTCAAAGAACAATTACCCTTCTTTTTTTCTCCTCTTTGTAGATACACTATAAAGAAGAGTTTAAAAAATCTAAAGGCAAGTGCATATTTGTACCTGACACCCCGCAGCTAAAACATGTGAAAAGTGTCGGTGCTTTTATTTCTGAGGTAAGATCTAAAAGACTAAAGAATTTTCTTGGCTTCTTATCCTTCCTAAAAACTCTCTCAGTTGAATATGGTGATTTTTAGTAGGGGAAGGGTGGCTTATTTCAAATAACAATTCTTTTTAAAGCTGAATTGACTTAAAAGGCTTAAACTAATATATACGGTATATGTGAGTAATAATAATTTGGAATTAATCGACACTTTTATTTTGGGATTCAAAGGTACTTTATGAGTGGTTCTGAGGCAGCCTTAGCCATCTCATTTTATGGGTGGATAAACTGAGGAATAGGAAAATAATTTTTTCATTACTTGCTCTGCAGTGATGAGGTTTGCAAATTACATCTATGCAAAGTTTACCTCTGTGGAGAATTCACAGCCTGATATCAAACAGAAGGAGGCAAGGAAACGGTTCCTGGGTTATCATAGAATCATAGAATCAACCAGGTTGGAAGAGACCTCAAAGATCATTGAGTCCAACCCTACCGTGGTCACTAGCCCATGGCACTAAGTGCCACATCCAGTCTCAGCTTGAAACCCTCCAGGGATGGTGAATCCACCACCTCCCTGGGCAGCACATTCCAATGCCTGAGCACTCTCTCTGGAAAAAATCTCTTCCTAATATCCAACCTAACCCTCCCCTGGCAGAGCTTGAGTCTGTGCCCTCTTGTCCTGTTGCTGGTTGCCTGGGAGAAGAGACCAACCCCCACCTGACTCCAACCTCCTGTCAGGGAGTTGCAGAGGGTGAGAAGGTCTCCCCTGAGCCTCCTCTTCTCCAGGCTGAACACCCCCAGCTCCCTCAGCCTCTCCTCACAGCACTTGTGCTCAGTCCCT
>NW_008678653.1:1068-22112 GCF_000695815.1 Acanthisitta chloris
CTGTCCTCCTTCAGCAAGGGGTCTGGAGCAGGCCTCAAATCAATGGGTTGCCTGAGCACTTGCATGCATTTTTTGTGCTATCTGTATCATAAAATATTATGATAAATAACATCCCAGTATCCCAGTCTGAAGTTTTGTAATTCTGATGCACAACGGTTTGCTATGTGGTTCCATTCAGTATAAATGCCTCTAATGAATATTTTTGTTGTATTTATCTTCCTATTTTCTCAGAAAGAGTGGCATGTCCCAAGGGGAGTAAACTAAAACTGCGCTTTATAAGAGACAAACTATTGTAGCTTACAAAAGCATAATATAGAATATTTATATAATTCATCTGCCTGATTCCTAAGAAAAGCTTCTAATTATTCGTCAAAGATTGAGAGATATAAAGATGCTTTGCAATTTTTAAACCCTGCATATTTTATATTACCACACTCTTGAGCACTCTGATCATTGCAGCGTTACCTGAAGCCAATGAGGTGATGGATGGTTTATCTTGTAAATTACTGACCTCTAGTGTCCCATAACCTGTTTTTGCAAAACTCAAACACTATAATTCTTAACGGCATGTCTACATGCAGTGGAGAAGAGCCTTCTGTTTTGGGAAAAAGCAACAAATGTTACAGCAAATTGTTTACATATGTGCATACAGACACACACATATATATCTAAAAATATAATACATATGGGAAACTAGCCTCTAATGAACAAGTATATATTGCAGAGTAAATTAATGAGATTAGACAGTATAATTAAAGATTTTTTTGGGTGTTTATAATTACTTTCACTGCAGTACTTGATATTATTGTTTTATGAATTTGAAAAACTTAGATCTGAAGCAAAAGCCTCCCAGATTTTGAACTATTATTCTGGTCTCTATCATAAAACCCTTTTGTGAGAAATTGATAGTGCTGAACACTGAAGAAAATACAGGATAAATAAAAAGCAATTTAAAAAGGAGTCTGTAATATGTGAAGATTAAGTAGAAATGCTAACTTGGGTGTTCCTGTCCTTTCCAGCTACATTCATTTGCTGCTACTTATTAATCAGTAAAATATTTTTTATTGGCCTCTCATTGCTCCCATTGTGCAAGACTCAGGAAAAGAGAATGAAAAAAATAATTTTTGTTTTCGAAAATGATTTGAGAAAAGGTAGAAAAATAACTGCCTTGTTTACCTTTTTCTATACTTCCCCCTAATTATTGACTTTAATTGGAGTTTTCATTGCTTTGTGACTTAGACATGTCCATCTAAAGTAGTATTTAAAGATGTATTTGCTTGAAAGCTAATGGCCTTAAACTTTTCCCATTCTAATGATCTATGTATTTTACTAAAAAAATTAGGTACTATGTTTACTGCATCTTACTTTTTGCATTATATGTCACCTTTTTCTGCCCTCTAGGTGAAGTATAAAGGAGCTGCTAAGAAAGACCTTCCCAACTCTCTTTATCAGCAGATGTCATCCACAACTGACAGTGTATTTGCAAAAGAATTAATGCAGCTTCAGAGCCAGGTACAATTTATGAATAGCAAAAATGATTTTTAGATTGTGTGACAGAATATGTCCAATTTGAACAATGTATTTGAGTGGACATTTGATTGCCTGCTGGATTTATTTGGGTGAATTTATCATCTGGGGTTGATCACAGTAACTTCTTAACTTCAAGAGCTACTCACTTTTAAAGTGTTGGCAATCTCACTTGTTTTTTTATTAAATATTCACTTGAAAGCTGCTAGTGAATTCATCAATCCAGTGAAATCCATTGGAAATCTATGAATGCAATAAGGAATTATTGAATTCAGTGGCATTACACTGTGCTTATAGAATAGATGAATCTTATATAACAGCTATTTCAAATTGGGTGTTGTATTAGCTATAGAAAATGCTTGATGCTGAAGGTAAAAGAAAAAACCCCCACAACTTTAATGACTTTTAAAGGCACTTACTGGTAGCAGTAAATGTATTTCTGATGGTCTACATACTACTACTCACGAGAAATGTTATACAATTAAAAAGATGAAATCAAGTATATTGAACATAACGTAAAGCATGTAAACAACCAGTAAAAGACTAAATTCCAGTTCATTGGCCTGCAGGGACTTAAAAATATAATCCCCTAGATGTAGGCAGGTGACCCTTCACTTCCATTGATCTCAGTGAAATTGTGTTAAGTATGTGTAATATGAATGAAGTTACAGATTTTCATTATTACTCATGAGAATTACTGCTGATAGATAGTCATGGCTTTCTGTCCACCAAGGATTTCCACATTTTTCTTGTTCTTTTCTTTCTCCTGTCTTTAAGATAATAACTACATGTAGCTTAATGCAGCCAGTGTGTGAAGTGAACATGCTCCTAAATCCATAATATTGATCCTATCTCAATATGCATTCTTCTAATGCAGTGATATTTTTACAGACAAAGGGAAATATTCATTACAAAAGAAAGGACTGAAATATCAGGACAGCTTGTGGAGAAATGTTTTGATATAAAACAGTGTGTTACTCTAATCTATATTTAGCACTTATAATAACATAAAGTATATTTTAGGTTTCATAGTTTGAAATGGAACATATATACACTCAAAGCAGCACAGTAGCTGAAATGTCATTAATATGACATTTCATTGTAAAGTGAGTGATTAGAGGAATTACAGTAGAAATAAATTGGGAATTAAACTTGTATAACATTTTAAAACCATTAGCTTGATTTATAAAACATTAGTTAACTCTTTTGCTACAGATTTACTCCTGGATTAATTCCAAATTATTACATTCTACATTAGTTTATGCAAATGAGGTTGATTAACATTGGTGATGTGGCAGAAAAGATGAATAACTGAAAATAAAAATGAAACCATTGATTCATCAAAGAAAACCCCCCTTTTAAGGAAAAATGCATTTTAATTTGATAGTTTTTGTAGGTTTTCTTCAATCATCCAACAGTCACAGAGAAACAAATATGCATATAGGGTGAGTTATATTTAAGCAGAAAATTTTTCCTATAAAATTCATAGCATCCCCTTGGGAATGGATGCATTATAAATCATAACCTACCATAAAACTTAAAGATATGCTGACACATTTTTCCAACTTGTGGTTACTGTTGCAGTGGACCTGAATTTAATGCTACTTTGAGAGAGATCTCAGGGGATTTTCTAGCGAAAATCTTCTCCACAGTATTCAAATCTAATCCATATTGTGCCTATCATTGCGGTACCTAAGTAGCTAATACAAGGATTTCAGATTTCAACTGGGTCAGAATATGTCAGAGGAGGTTTCAGCTGCATCTATTTAGCTGAGATTGTGAATTTCCATCACTTCAGGGGGAGACCATGGATATGCCATAGGAAGGAAAGAGGACAGCACCAGCTAGCCATTGTGCCAAAACTCCTGCAAAAAGGCTGCTGCAAGCTTAGAACCTGCAGTCTGGTTCTCAGTTATTGAAAGATGATTTCAAACAGCTGCTGACTTCCTGAGAGCTAGAAAATACTGGTACATGTCCTCCTCCCCATCCATGTTAGAACAAATGAGAACCTTTGTGTGCTGGTTTGAGCTGGAGTAGAGTTAACTTTCTTCATAGAGGCTAGTATGAGGCTGTGTTTGGGTTTTGTGCAGAACACAGAGTTGATAATGCAGAGATGTTTTTGTTATTGCTGAGCAGAGCTCACACAGAGTCAAGGCCTTTGCTGCTTTCCATACTGCCACGCTGGCAAGGAAGTTGGGGGTGCATGGGAGATTGGGAGGAGACACAGTTGGAACAGGTGACCCAAACTGACCAAAGGGATATTCCATACCATAGGACATCATGCTCAGTGTATAAGGTGGGAGGAAGAAGGAGGAAGGGGGGACATCTGGAGTGATGGCGTCTGTCTTCCCAAGGAACCGTTACGCGTGATGGGCCCTGCTCTCCTGGAGATGCTGAACACCTCCTGTCTGTGGGAAGCAGTGAATTAATTCCTTGTTTTGCTTTGCTTGTGTGTGCAGCTTTTGCTTTCTCTATTAAACTGTCTATATCTCAACCCATGAGTTTTTGTAGCTTTTACCCTTCTAATTTGCTCCCCCATCCCATTGGTGGGGGCGAGAGTGCGAGGCTGTGTGGTTCTTGGCTGCTGCTGGGGTTAAACCACGACACTTTGGCTCCCTTTTCCTGCTCCTTGGATGCAATGCTGGGCTTGCATGCTCTTACAGCCAGATCAAGAAGGAGTTTTCTCGCCCTGTGGTATGATGTTCTTGGCAGGATCCATAGCTCCATCTGCCAGGCAGGTGTATTGGGACTAGAGTATCATGGTGTGGAAGAAAGAGAGCGATTGACTCTCCACTGCTGCCTATGGGCACAAGGCTGGTGTGCCTCTGCTGGGGGATGTCCTGACACAGCTGTGTCCTCAGCAAATGGTCTCTCCCATCATTTGATGTTTGCTCCTGAAGTGCTGCTGCACTGCTGCTGCCCAGCAGCTCTTATCTTCAGCCTACCTAGATGTAGTCCAGTTGAGTAATTCATCATTGTTTAGGAGCTTGGAGACAACTAGGCAGAATTTTCTGCATTGCACAAGTTATTTCCCATCTACAGCTGCCCTTCACTGTCTCCTCCAGAGTGAACAGACTGCCACAGCACCATTGACCATGTTTGCATGCTTCAAGTCACATGCCAATTGTCGTTAACTTCAGCAGAACCAGGACCTCTTTCTGTCACCCATGCAATGTCAGCACTGACACATGGATCTTGCCATAGTGGAGTGTCCAGCACCCTGAAAATTGTGTTTCTCTTCCTGTGGAGCTTTTTCCTTGCATTGGCTGTATTGATTCATGCTCAATTCCCTCTTCAAGATACTCAGGAAAGGCTGAAACATGGCCAACTCTGCTGGCTTTTGCGTGACACCCACATTTGCTCTTTTGTGGTTTTTGTAGAACTGGCACGAAGATGGAAATAAATACCCATAGAGAAGGACATCTATGTCACAAAAAAATCGTGACACTGTTTCTGAGAAAAAACGTTTCAGGAGAATGAAAAAGAATTTTCATGGCCCCACATAGTTGGGTGGCTTATATCCATTTCATTTTTTCCTCTACAGAGAAAATTTGACTGTTGTCCTCTGAGTAGTTTTCTTGATGGTGAGCAACCAGCTTTGCTTCCCTCTCTGTCTCTAGTCATAACTGTCCCCAATGTAGAGCTTCACCCTCCTTACCAGTTTACAAATCTCTCACCAATTTCCCTGTTCTCTGCAATGAGAAAAAGAATTTGATGAGAATGGTCTAGGCAGGGAGTTTTCATTTTTATTTTCCTGAGAAGAAATGGACATATTTTGGAAAAATTGCAATTTTCCTGTAGGAAATGTTTCTTAAGGAAAATTTCTGATTGTTGCTAGCTCTGTGCCAAGTCTTTTTGTTTTCTGAAGACCAGTATACTGAATTCTTCCTTACGAAGAGCAATATTTTTTGTAATAGGGTGTCACAAACAATGATAAAGGTATTTAAAATTGCTTGAAGGGGAAACAATATTGAGAAAAAGTAAGCGTTTCATCACTTTATTTCTGCCATAAGAAGCAATTGCACTGTATTTCCTCTTATCTGAAAGGAATAATCTAAAGCAAACTGAAGGCAGTTTAATTTTATCCTTTGCACAGGGCAATATCTCAAAGAGTAACTATATGTCAATGCTCAACAGTATTTTCTCTTTGGTTTTAAAGCTGATGTTCCAAGTGAATCTTAAGCAGTATTTTGAACTTCCAGAGAAAGTTTCATCATCTTTTTTTACTACAATTAAATTTTTATGGTCATTTAGAATCTTATAACATGATCAGACTGTTTTCTGCAATATTTTTTTTATTTATTTTATTTCTGGCGTGAAATGCCATGTTCAAGATTCCCTCTGTTTCATGGTGGTAGGTATTAGTCTCCAGGACTTCTATACTTCAGTTTTACACAAATACATTGGATAATCTAATTCTCTAAGGAGAGATTAAAATGACATTTTCTGTATTCTTGAACAGTTTCTCCTACAAAATTCTACTTTGTGGATTTTAATTTCAGAGTTCAGTTTACTGACCATAAAGGGACCTATAAAAATGTAATAGTATTTAAAGTGTGCCAAAACAGAGGGTCAGTCAGAGATAAGTTAAAAGAGCACAAAGACTTCCTTAATGCAGCTTCCTATTGACACTCTGGTGTACAAGATAGATAAGAAAAATAAAAAATGAGTACTTACAAATTAGTTCAGTCTGAAGTCATACTTACTTAAATAATTGCCTTGTATTTCTCAAGTTAGCAAATGGTGCCACTACAGGGTAGAGGTTATGTCAGTGACCTGTAATACTTGATCTTTCTGTAGAGTAGTTTCATATGTATATGATAAAGAAAATTCAGTTTAGCCAAAACTTGAAAATTAACATGAGAAATAAATGTACACATGCTAACCTGTGAAATAATGGTTCTAAGAATACTGATGAATTAATAATAATAATAATAAAAAATTATTTTATGCTTCCTTGGAACTGGTTTACAAACCTGGGAATAGTTCTACACTAAACTGCGCAGAACTAAACTAGACAGTCATTGAACAGCTCCTGTGATTGCTTCATGATTCCTTAAGTGGGTTAATAAGGATATTGTGAAAATATAGGAAGCACATAGATGCCAAAGAGCAAGTGAAATATTGCTACATTAAGCTAAAGAAAAGGTCATCTTTTCCCAAGATAGTGGATACTTAGTTGTAATTTCTGTTAATTTTCTCACATTGGGAGTTGATGTGCTATTGCTTTTTGGTGTCTTGGTTATGTAGCCCATTTGGCAAGACAAAAATAGAGATATTGAACCAGCAGAGTGGCAATGTAATGAAATATCTGTAAATGAGTAGATTTTGGAAGTAACAGTATGGGTCTGCTTTTCAGAATGGTGTTAAGTGGGTAACATCTTAAAAATGACACTGTAAGAAAGAAGTAGCTAAAGAGCTTTTGTGGCATATGTTTATATAATAATTACATTTTGCAGGGAATCATTTGTTAGTGATGCTTCAGCCTTGTTAAAGATTATGTGTTTTTCATTTGCAAAATGTGACCAGTGTAGGCAGGTTATGGAGTATTTTTCTTTCAGTTGAAGTTGTGTTTGTTTCCCCAGATGCCTGATCATGTTGCACTGTATAAGGAGGTGGCACATTTTAAGTTTCCTGATTTGATACTTTCAATCACATCGCAGCAGTGCAAAAATACCTCTCGTTTTTGTTTAAATCTCTCCACCTATATATCATTTTGTAATCTGAGATAGTCAGGGCAGATCCTAACACACTAACAACATATTTCCTTGGGCACCCTGCTCTGTGACACAGATGCAATCTTCCTGCTTTAGACACAAATATACAATATTTTCTCTCAGTTCTAGTATCCTGTTCTAAAAGAGTCCCAATCACCACAGCTGGGAGTTCCCATCTCAAAACTTCCACAGTATTCTTTTACTGCTATCAAGGGTTTTAGTTTCAATCCTCCTCCTCCTGATCAGCTTTCAATCTTATTTAGTATTTGCTATTTTATTGGGGATTATTTTAATGCTTGTTCATGAGAGCTTTTAGAAAATGAATTTTCTTGATGCTTTGCTGCTTTTTAGGCATCAAAACCTGCTGAATTTCCTTAATGTAAGCCTAAAAGCTTCTGACAAGGATAAGTGCAAGATCAGCTTTTTAGGCAGTTTTAGTATATGTGTGTGTGTATGTGTAAGTATAACACAGTACAATGAAAGCTGGATGAGTGCCCAACATTGAGCTCCATTCCTATTATATAAATAAATTTGTTTATAAACTCACAATTCAATTCCATTTTCCTTTACCGTGGTGGCAGTTGAATATAAATATTATTTTTCTTTGTGAACCTGGGGGCTAGTCAAAATGCATATTGTGCTTGTAGTTTCCTAACAGTGGAATAAATAGAAGTTTGGGCTATGAGTATTTCATGTAAAACTATTTGTTTATGATGAATGCATAAATTTATGGTTTGGTTTTTTTTTTTTCTGAAAATAGGGAGGAAAAGCCCTCTGGAATAGTTACATAGCTGATAAACTGAAGAGTGTTTTGAGAAAAAAACCCACACTTATGCATATGCTTTTCCCTGGGCTGTCTTCTCACCTTGTTAAGCTTAATTTTCTGTTTCTGTATATTACTTTTTCTTCCCCCTGTCTACTCATTCCTCTGTTGCAATAACAGATGCAGAGCAATCTCTCTGCTGGCTCTGCCTCCTATGTCTCTGTGTTGGGTGGAAGCTGTTCTCGTTTCAGGGCTCTGGGTCATTAAGGAGCTTAATTATTTATTGTTTCTTCCTGAATACAGGCACACTAAGACATTAGGTTTAACCCAGCTGATGTTATTATACCTGCTCTGCTCAGGTCTCTAAAGTATAATGTTGCTCTTTTCAGGTTCTCTATAAACAAAAACATGATGCTGAGAGAGGAATCTCAGATTATGCCCATATGAAGGAGCCTCCAGATGTTAAGCATGCCATGGAAGTCAGTAAACACCAGAGCAATGTAAGTACTGCCCCACCTGAAATGAGTTTCCTTGTTTTGGGGAGATACATCTGTTCCATCTAACGGAAATGAATTGGGCATGGAATTTTTTCATATTTCATTAGTTGGTATTTTTTCCCATTCTTTTCTGTGAAGTAATTTGGGACATAATGTGTGTATAAAATATGCTGTGAGTAACCCTATGTGACCTTTATTCTGAACTGCAGTGGAAAGCAGTTGTGACTGTTTATCAATAGTATTTGTTATTAAGTGCTATCACTTTGAAATAAAATTGCAAACGCAGATTTTCTGGATTCACTTGTACTTTAAAAGTATCTAAAGCTCTTTGTTTACATGAACACCAGCTTTGTTTCAGTGTCTTACACTATTAATACTTGGACAGTCCTTCAGGGATGCTCTGCAGAGGAGACTTTTATGCACATACATATCTTTGTTCTCATCTCATGAGCACACATCAAGTGAGTTTAAAAGAACTTAATAGGCTAATTTATTTACTTATATTTTACAGAATCTGAACCATAGAGTTCAGTTTGATGCTTGACACTGGTTTATAACTGACCAAAGTATTTGTAGTTTGACCAAAGTTCTTATCATTTTAGTTAGATAACTTACAAATAATTTAGAGTACTAAGCAATATTTTGAAAGTTGGTTGCTTTTTTCCCCTGCTGCTTGTAATCTTCTTTAAGTTCTGTAGATTTTCACAATATAAAGAGCCTAATAATAGTTTTTACAATTTTTATTAGAATCAAGCCAGGTTTGATTTCATGGTTAAACTAGCTCAGTGTGTACCATTGCTTTGGGTAGATATGCTACCCAGATTGGTGTTGTGAATGATACAAACATAACTTTGAAGAAAAATGAGGGTTAGTTTTAGGTTTTATAAAGGCTTACTTTTGAGAAAAGTAAATTCTAGGAGAAGATTGGCTAAAATATTTGAAAGGGTAGACAAAGCTCTTAAGATCAGCTGAGGTGAATACCTTGAAAGTTATGATCCTTTTTCAGTCTTGTTAGGTAACCAAGTCTAGTCAGGCAAGTATGTTGTTTTACAATTCTTGTTTCTTAGTAAATGGGGTATCTACTTGCTGCTCACCCAGTCTTGTAAGGTAACCAAGTCTAGTCAGGCAACTATGTTGTTTTACAATTCTTGTTTCTTGGTAAATGGGGTATCTACTTGCTGCTCACTATGTAGAAAATGAAACTTGGGCATTCAGTTTGAAATTTCCTATATTTACCTTATCTTCCCTCCTGACAGTGTAACAAACATTCTTAGGTTATGTAGGCTGAAAACTAAATGTCAGTGTTAGATGGATGTCTGTGTGTGCAGAATCTTGACAGCTGGCTGCTGATTAAAAGGCTGCTGGAAAACTTCAGGGAAGCATTATGTTTGAAGAATAACTTTTTTCTTCTGCTGGGAAATACCTGCCCTGGAACTCCCAGCAGTAATTTGCAACCTGCCTTGATTAGAGAATTCCCTCTTCCTGTCAAACTCTGTCGTCTCTGCTGTTGGAAGCATCAGGATGTCACACTAACAGAGTGTAGGAGCTGAGAACTCCAATGTCTCTCCCCATAAGCAAGAGGGTTTTTTACCTAGCAGTAAGAATAATAATGTTCTAAAGAAGGAAATAATGTTCTAAAAGAGAGATGTAGGAAGGAAATAATGTTCTAAAAGAGAGATGGGAATCCCTCTCAGAGAGGTGGTGGGACCAGGATGAATATGAGATGAGTTCCTGTATCAAATTCATCATGGTTTGAGGATTAGTATGCTAGTGCAAAACCCATTCCCCTTCTACAGCTGCACATCACCTGCTAACAGAATTAGGGAGAGCAGGGTACAGATGTGAGGGTAAACGAAATTCAGTTGTTTCATCTTCTTCTTTCACCCTTAAAGCAAAAAAAAAAAAAAAAAAAAGTTTCACCCTTAAAGCAGAAAAAAAAAAAAAAAGGAAATGAAGCAAACATAGGAGGGAAGAATATTTTGATAAATGAGAACTTATAACAGCATGTTAAAAACACTGAAAAAAATATGAAGAAAATTATTTTTATCTGGAGCAAAAATCAAATAAACCCTCCATATCCAACCTAAAACTCTAAGCAGTGAGTTGACTCTGTTTAAGAACAGATTCTTTCTGGTTGCTCATGAATAGCTGCAGTGCAATGGGGACATGTCTTTATCACACATAAAGGAGCAGGTTATGTAAGTCCAGTTATTGTTCAGTGGAGCTCCACAGCTCCTGTGGGTGATCACTGAGCACCACAGGGAATAGCTGTGGATTTCTTGTTTTGTTAGTACAGGTTTAATTAAGAGCCACCTGAGTTTTCTTCTTTGAGTCAGAGCATGGAACAGTCAGCATCCCAAATGTGGAGCATTTGTCTTTCAGAACTATTTCAGGCTATCTCTGTAATCACAGCTTTGAAAGTGCAGGGAAAAAGGAAGGAAGCTACTGGGGGACCAGAATAACAAAGCTCTTTTATCCACCACTCAGTAGTTTACCTGTGGGAGCAGAATGCCTGTTTACCTACAATGTTTTGCCAACTCAATTCAACCTTTACATGGAGGGCTTGCATCTAATAGGATTAGGGTGTGTTTAAGACTATTTACTCAGCCTTAAAATAAGGCTGACATTTATACTCAACTCTTTGAAATGTGCAATTTCCTTTAAAAATTAAAACTGTATTCAACTTACAATACATTTGTGCTGACATTTTCAAACTGTCATGTGCTGTAAGCTTTCACACCACTTTGAATATCATTAACATGCTCTCTAAGTGTGGGCAGAATCTGTGTAACAGGGAAATACTGTAAAATATCCTGTACAATGTGATCAGGTCTAAGAAAATAATTTTTCTCTTCTTCATACTTAGACTGAAGAAAATTGCTCTCAAAAGCACAAAAGTGACTTTTTTAATTGTAGGAAATGTACTTGAAAAAGAATTTAAATACTACATAATGCTTGAACAAAAGCATGTTTATCCAAACCAGACTACTTTTCTCTATGAATTGTGTTTGTGTTTTGTGAAGTGAATGTTAATGATGTGACTTTGGCACACAAAGGCATTTATGGATGAGTCAAGTAGGGACCATCAGCCTACTTTATGTCTGTGCTTAGCTGGTGCCATTTAGCTCATCTGGAAGTTTCCAAACTTGGGACCAAAACTAGGTTGTGGCCCTTAGAAAACCATCAGGTCACAAAATAGTGGTTTTCCTTATGTGTAGCTGAGAATCACACTGATAGAAGAATGTAAATTGAACAGTGAAATGACATCACAGCTATGTTTCCAGAGCAATGAAACCATTTGCCACATTGTTCCTAAGTGGCAGCTGCCCATAGCGTTTGATGAAGGTACTCAAAGCTGTGGATAAAGGTTTTGTCTGTTCCATGACCCAGTCCATCACTGGGCATTATAAATAACAAAACAATGTTAAATATTTGTACACCGATTTAAGTGTTCTACTTGGTCAAAATTACTGATTCTCCTCACAGCACTGTATGGTATGAAATAAGAAAGTGATGTTCTGGTTTTAAAAATAAGAAAACTGCAATAGACACATCTATGGACATTTCAAAGGCAGTTCACATATTTGAGATTGCAGCTCTGGTATCTTTTCTCTTATGTTTATGTACAAAACAGTGCTGCTTTTAAAAGCTTAGTTGACAGTTGGGCAAAATTTTGGTGTATATGTATACACTTTGCACACCACATGATGTCAGTAGTGGTAATTTCTAATGTTTCACCCACCATCCAAATTTGAATATTTAAGAAGTCGTTATTGTTTTAGGAATAAGTATTTTTCATGGTCAGGATATTTTGCAGTCAGAATCCACACAATAAAAAGTATGATCTTTCTGATAAGATCAAATCAACAGATCCTAAACCTGATATGCTTAACCCCCATGAATAACATACCTGAATGTTGATGTTTGTTTTAATGCAGATCATGTTAAAATCAGGCTTCTCCTGGCTCTCTGTTCAGCATCTGCATTAGAAAAATCACCTTTCACTGACTAACTTTCTGCTGACAGTGGTTGTCAACAGTGGGTCCCCCTGGACCACTTCCAACTGGTGCTGAAAATGATGTGTTTACTCCTGATGTAATTGGGACCAATCAATTTTCAAGCCCATTACTGGAAAGGATGACTGCATCAATCTATAATGGGCCAGAAAATGTGTTTGTCTCTTTTACACGAGCCGGGAAACAGTTTTCAACACCATTTGAGTGGGAATCAGAAAAGCTGTTGCCAATGATGATTGCCACCAGCTAGTCATTTTCTTAGTGTTGATGGACCCCAAAGTGCAGATGGGAGAAAAGGGTGCAGAGACACAGCTGACAGGCCATTAGTTAATGGACTTACAGCTCTTAGAAAGTCCTAAGCAGGGACAAACCATGAAGAGACAAATTCTTGTGCAGACAGGTGTGCCCAGCTTCTTGCTGACTTCTGTGTGTGCATCTTAAGAGGAGGAGAAAATGTGTTCATAGCTGCTTGTGCATATTTTAATAGTTTATTACCTATAACTTGGAATAGTTTTGGAAACGGAATAGGCAAGAAGGTAAAAGATTACAGGAAAGGTCTGAATCTCTTAGTCCCAGGTTTGCTTGGGTCACCATGTAGAAGTTTCCATTTGTTGATTGACAGCCTGAGGTGTTTTGCAGCATTGTTAGAAATCTGTTTACTCTATGGCATTGAGGTGCATTCCAGTGCACTGGCACCACCATGAAAGATGAAGCATCTTCCAGACCCTGAGCTGCAGTAAACAGACCAGCATGTTTATCCTCAGTGAAGCATCTTCCAGACCCTTAGCTGGAGTAAACAGACCAGCATGTTTATCCTCAGTGGATCTTACTCCTTTTTATAAGAGCTGGAGTTTTGGCCCTATTAAAATCAGTCTACTAATAATGAGAAGTCCCTGAATATTTTCCATGCTTTACTAAAATTAGTTGCAATTCAGGGTATATAGTCATGTTTTGGATTTAATACGAGAAATGTTTTGTTTGGGTTATTGTTTCTTAAAAATATTCAACAATGTAACCAGGGATTTAATACGAGGAATGTTTTGTTTGGGTTATTGGTTCTTAAAAATATTCAACAATGTAACCACTTTTTATTATGATTTCAAATGAGGGTAGGAAACCACTTTAAATGTAGTTGGCATGTGTAATTTACTATTTTCGACTTCAAAACTAGAGATGGCACTATTTTTTGTTTTTTAGTCCCTGCTTCTTTCTCACTTGAACTTCAACACTAGAGATGGCACTAGTTTTTGGTTTTTAGTCCCTGCTTCTTTCTCACTTGCATTTCCCAATCATCTGCTCTAACTTCCAGTTAGGTCTTTCATTGCTGCTCTAAAGTTGTCAGGATCTCAGTTACTTTTTCCTATGCAAAAACCAGTTTGAGCAGATTTCTGCTAAACCTGTGTTACTCATAAAGAGGAACAATTCTTGAGCCTTTGGCAATGTTTTTTGGTAGAGCTTGAGCAACCCTTTGAATTGAGGGTTGAGAAAGGGCATCGTGTAGTGCCTGGAGGAGATCTGAAATAGTCAGGGTTTGAGCCTCTTGTTAAGGGGCTGAATCAACTCAGGAGAAAAGATAGCCCCTACCCTGGGTGCTTCTGCTGTTTCTTTTGTTGCTTGACCAGGCTTTGTTTTCTCTTCTCCTTTCATAGGCTGCTTCACTTTCCATCTTCTTGATGCCCATGGGTGCAGACACCAAGCTGGTTGCTTTGCCCTGTCTACATCTGTTCCTCTGCTTTCTCAGAATAGCTCTGGTTTTACTGTTCTAACATAGCACTATTAAAAACCAGAATCACTAGATGGAGCAGAATAGCAGCTGTGTAATAGAGGCCAGCAGAGTGTCCCAATGGGAAAGGGTCAGCATCCAGGGATTGAGGTTATTCAGGAAATGGGAAACATATTTTTTCTTTCTTTGGCCTATCTCTGACAAACTACTGTTCTGCTGCATAACATTTTTATTCTCACCGGAGTATGACAAGCTGCAGAATGGAGCAAATATATATTGCAGACATTTGTAAAATGCTAGATGACTTTTCCTCAGACATAAGTAATAGGTATACTGGTTTAGGTGCAGGAAGAATAATAATTCACTCAGGGAGAGCTATAGCAATTGGCCTTGCATCTAATATAATTGGAAATGGTGAAATATAAAGGACTGTCACTGTCTTATTTCTCCCCCGCCCCTTTTCCCCTGAAATTAACCACAATCCATTATTTCATGTACTATATGATCATGTCATTTGGGAGCAATAAGTGACCACATTTCCTCAACTTTATCACCACTGTTCTTGATTCTCTGATGTTGAATTCACTACATTCCTAATTTCTATTTTGAGCACATATGCTGGCCTTTAATTTGCAATTTACATGGATGATAGGGTGCTCTTCAGAAACCTGTTTCTGCCACATTTGTGGTTTTCACCTCACCTCATGTGGTCATTAGGATGAACAGCATATAATTAACTAAATTCATGTGAAGTCCTGAATTGCAAATGCTTCTCTGTACATCCAGTTTCTTAAAAATTAGAGGAAATCTGAATGTATCCAAAACTAAACTTACAGTGCTTTAAACCAACTGTAAGAATCAACTTTTGTTTTCTAGGTAGGTGATATTTTAGTCTGTATTCATCCAACCTATTTATTTGTTTACTTTATCAGTCATTACACTTGTGTGTCACTCATGGTAGGTTAAAAATTATAAGATTTATTTGTGGGCAGGCAGTCAACTGTGAAGCCTCTTCAGCTTGCCTACTTAGCTGAAGCCATATGGGCACAAAATTACTTTCCTGTTGCATGTAAAATATTTGCCAAAAACTGAGAGTTTTTTTCTTTCCTTTTGGAATAACATTTCTACAAATTATATTTGTTGTTGACTGCTGCAGTTTATGGGCTTGTTGCATTGTACCTAGAGTGAAACTTTACATTGGAAATAGGAGTGGAGGTTATAAGGAGAAGCTTCAAGCTGAGGACTTTCTTGTTGGTGAAATACTATTTTGAGAGGTTGATTAACTTTATGAAACAACAGAAGAAAATACGAAAGATTTTCCAGTAAAGGAAGAATTATTCTGGTACTTTCTGTTTCCTATAAATTTTATTTTATGTTCACTAACTTTTGCCTGAAACTTCAGTTTGTCAGACACTTTTCAATACCAGGGACGATATTCTTAATCATTCAAAATAATTGAGTAAGACAGCCCCTGGAAATTGGCTTAGATTGACACATGCTTCAGCAAGAAAAACGTTTACAAACCCTGAAGATGGAAAAGAAAGATAACTTGTGGAGCTCTGTAATGTCCCTGAGGTCTCTGCTGGTTCTGTGATTACTTTGCTAAATGGAGAATGTTTGGACTCTCCTACCTGTGGTTTAGCCTTCTGGCCAAAGTATCCTGAGCCCATTCATTATAGTAGTGGCTTTTGCACAAACAGAAGGATTCAGTCTTGTACTCCACATGCTGGAACACTCAGCCTTCTTGTTCCTGTGATTGTGTAAAGGAGGAGATAAGTGGCGTTGTGGGGATGCTGAGGTGGAGTTGTATCATTGAATTACATACCAGCTACATGGCTGCCTGCTACTGAGAAAGACATTTGCTGTGGTAGAGTGGCAGTTTCTGTTAAGTGTAGCTGCAATCTGCTAGACTGCAGTGCTCAGTATCAGATAGGAGGTTAGTTTATATTAAAAAAAGGCATAACATAGAAGAAAAAATGGTGTACTTCCACTGAAATTTAATGATAAAACCTAATATTTGGGTCTTTGCAGTGCTTTTATTTTCTACTATGCTTCTAGGCAGAATCATTTTTCATTTTCATACTGTACTTTATGCTTCTGAATTTCTTCCTTATCCTGTTAACCTGTGTGTGGATCTTACTAAATAATCCCTGTCAAGCAGAACTGTGTTGGAATAAATTAGGCAGAGTTCTATTGAATTTGATGGCTGAGTTGATAGGTCATTCAAAGCTTATTTATAAACTTCAAATATTTTTGTTTATTTTAAACAAAACTGGTTTTTTTGTTTGACAGGTATCCTATAAGAAGGATGTGCAAGATACTCATAGGTACACTGAAGTGCTGAACAGGCCAGACATAAAGATGGCAACTGGGATAACAAAGATAATAAGTGATGTATGTTCTCCTTTTACTCTATTTGTATTTTTAGACGTTATTTTATATATTCCAATTTCAATCAGATTTTTTTGTGGAATACTGCGGAAATTCTCCAATGTCTTGAGCAGAAAACCTGCAACCCCAAATCTGATATGGAGGTTTGATTAGGTTGGATATTAGGAACAGATTTTTTACAGAGAGAGTGCTCAGGCATTGGAATGTGCTGCCCAGGGAGGTGGTGGATTCACCATCCCTGGAGGTTTTCAAGCTGAGACTGGATGTGGCACTTAGTGCCATGGGCTAGTAACCACAGTAGGGTTGGACTCAGTGATCTTTGAGGTTTCTTCCAATCAGGTTGATTCTATGATTAAAAAAACCCCAAACCCAACAAAAATATGCCTGGTCTTGCCTGGTATCTTAGAAAGTTATGGTTTTATTCTTTTCTTATGTTGACAGTATGATCTTTGCAATTATTGGAAATTGATCTAACGACAATGTTAAACTCACTAAAGTCGGCTTCAGTTCAGCTTTATTCAGGATAACCAGTCACAAAATAAGTCATATGCTGGTATGCTCTACTGAACTTCATAAGACTTACCAAACCTTTTTTCACTTTGTCCAATCAGGTTGATTCTATGATTAAAAAAACCCCAAACCCAACAAAAATATGCCTGGTCTTGCCTGGTATCTTAGAAAGTTATGGTTTTATTCTTTTCTTATGTTGACAGTATGATCTTTGCAATTATTGGAAATTGATCTAACGACAATGTTAAACTCACTAAAGTCCGCTTCAGTTCAGCTTTATTCATGATAACCAGTCACAAAATAAGTCATATGCTGGTATGCTATACTGAACTTCATAAGACTTACCAAACCTTTTTTCAGTTTGGAACACGAGAAGCATCCCAGGACTCCCCTTCCTCCTCCCATCTCAGCCTTACTGTCCACCTGAGAGCTGTGCAAAACTCTGCTTCGTGCATGGGGTCTCTCCCCCCTGAAATCCCCTCTCAAATTCTTTGCCCTCCCCCTGTGATACTGACTAATGGACAGGTGAAGGAGGAGTTCGAGGAGTCGTAGTGTGTGATGCAGGTTAATATTTAATTGTAGACAAGTCAAACAATATATATATTACAAGGTCTGTGCCAAGATTTTAAGTAACTGATAATGATAATAATTAAATGTGAGATTGAGTATAAGGCACCTATGGAAAAGCAGTTTTAAGGGGTCTGAGATTCCCTTTTTAATATTTAGGATTTTTTGAAAACCAAGAACTTCTCTTTAGTGTTATGCTCAACAAACAAATTTACTAATTGCTGTTCAAGCTCTCTCAGAGTGGCTTTGGGACTTCTATTTCTCCCAGTCTGTTGTTGTGATGTGTCCTTGCTGATTCACAGTGCCTGAGTAATGCAGGAAGTCTATTTTAGGCAACGGGTAATTTAGTTTGTGGTCTTGCAAAGCACCTATTGTTGATTCATCTGTGCTCTTTTCTAAAGCATTGTGGGGAAAAATTGAGGCAATTTGCATGGGAGGCAAGTCAGCTGGGAAGATCAAGTAACATCAACCTTCTGGGACTAATTCCACTCTGTTATACCAGTGCAATCTCACTGACATCCAGCAAGATTGCAGTGGTAAAACTGAGAGTGGAATTTGACCTTACATTTCAAAAAAAAGCTGCCCCTTAGTCTAGTTTTATTTCAAGACTACTTTCAGCTGCTACAAATAATCTTACGTTAACTATAGACCCTGTTGTAAGAAATGCTGAGCCACTGTAATGTTAACTACAGACCTTGTTGTAAGAAATGCTGAGCCACTGTAACTCATTCTACCTTGGTTGGGAGAACAGTATTTCTCAGGCTTAAGCTATGCATTTGGTTAAAGTTGGATTTTGTGAATGCTGTGCATTGTGTTTTACAGTAAGTAAATATTGTGTTGTTAAGGAGCTGAACCCTGAGAAGGGCTTTAGTCAGAGCTGATCACAACAGTGGTGCCAATGTGGATCATTAAGACATTTTCTACGAGCTTGAACACTTACATTTCTGTTAATAAAACAAAACAGAACAATTTAATAGTGATTGATTGCTTTTTTTTTTTTGTTGTTTTAAGGCTGAGTACAAGAAAGGAAGGGGAGAGATGAATAAGGAGACTGCAGTGCTTGGAAGACCAGATTTTGAACATGCTAAAGGGGTTTCAAAACTTTTCAGCCAAGTAAGATTCTCCATCATTTTACAAAGTCAGTTACAATGACTTCATTCAGATATCTCATTCCTGGTAATGCAAAAAAATATTTAGATTTTTAGATGATTATCTCTAATTGCCTGAAGATTATGTTCTCAAACTTTTCATATAGTATTGCAATGATTGGCAAATTTAGGATTCTTAGGGAACTGAATATACATTTTTATGCAAAAATACAATGAACTTTGACTGTTGTAACTCGTCTCTTGTGGAGATCATGTATATTTATATAGATTATCTAGGATTTCTAAAATATTAGCTGTATGTAATTTAGAGGCAAATTTTGCTACTCATTCAGTTGGAGTGGAACCTTACCCCGTGATTAATCCCACTGAAGTAACTGAGGTCTTTTGTGTAACTGCTTGCTAATGTGAGTAATGGGATCTGAATTTGGCCTGACATGTAAACCACCCGGCTTCCCTCCCCCGAAACTGAACCTTTTATGTACTACTGTTATATATTAACCTAAAAGAAAAAGAAAAATAGATGAGTTACTTTAGTCCTTAACTGAAAAGAAAGCTGAAACAGAAATATTCCCTCTTCCTGTTAGTAGTTTTCTGCTTGTAAGATTCTACTACAGATCTACACGACATTGTGAAAACAGATTTTTGACTGCTGACCTGTTTTTGTTTTTTCTTTTCTTTTCCCCCTTTTTTTTTCTGAAGTAGTTCTTTAACAGTGCCTTGCATAATCCTTCCTAGTAATCCTGTCCAGCTACCCTTGGAGCTTTTGTAAACCCAGGAATAAATTCTGCCCTCCTGTAAGAGGAGGATAATGCCCTTTGATTGGAGAAGGCTGTGTCAGCCTTCACAGAACTAGGAAAAAAACCTGAGTGTAAGTAGTGTATATGCTACAACAGTCAGAACATCAATGATGTGTAACAAATACTTCTGATTTGGCTAGATATTAAGTCTCTTCTCTGGAACTAGCACAAGGTGAGAATAGTATGTGATAGAGAACAAGCTGCAAAACAGGTTTGCAGGAGGTTGAGCTCCTTTTGCTGTCACCAAATGTTATCTTTAGATATCTGCTACATTATTTCCTGTTTCACGCTTGACCATCATAAATTTTGAAGCATTACACAAAGAGGAAAAGAAGCAAACACATGTTTTTTATTGCTTTGTTGATGATGTATCCAGAATCAAAATGAGTTTATCTTTCCCAAATAGATTTCTATCCTCCATTTTATAATGGATCATGTACTCATTCCTCTCCTGATGGGCAAGGCCACTAAGAGATTATTTTGTGTTTAGCATCATGCAGGCTTAAAATCAACCTGTGCTTTCTAGAAAGAGCCAAGGTGGTGCTGCTTAGACCCAGGTGTCACAAGAAAGGGCTGCCTGTGATTTAGCAAACACCTTTAGTGGTTTTTAAAAGGGTTCATATCTAAATTTAGTGTGTAATGTCCTTTATTTCTAGTCACACTCCTTTGCTTGCAGCCTGTTTGAGAATCTAGTGGGTTTGCAGCTGCCTGTTGTCACAAATGGGACCAAACCAGACCCCTTTCCAACAGCCCTCTCCATCTCCCCAGGCTTGGTATCCATGAGATTGTGGCCAACAATCACAACAAGCAAAAAATACCAGCTGGATCGTGGGGTCCTGGAGGCTGATACTGAGCCAGCTGCATGAAAGGCTTCATCAATACACGTTTTAGCTCATTTTTATTAGATGTGCTTTTTCTCTTGGACAATGCATGGTGCATCTGCAAACGCTTTATGATAGTGTCTCTTCACTGCCAGGGGCTGGGATGGCAGCAGTTTTAGTTGAGATCCTTCTGCAGAAGGCAGCGTTTACTGTGCAATTTGAACTTCATTGGAGAGTTCCAATAGTGCAGAAGGTGTGGCAGGAAGGGAGGAACCGTTGACAGTATATATATATATATCTATACGGTTTATTTGTGAAGAAAATTCTTGGTGGTCCAAACTCTGCAGGCACTGGCCCTGGATCTAAGTTTTGAGATCCTTTCTTGTCTTGTCCTCTCCTCAGTCTACACTGTTGTGACTGCTTGCAGTGCATGTGGTGGTGAATGTGCTTCTAGAAAGGGAGGCAGTGCTTCAGCCTGACACAGCTGCCAGCCCTCTGCCTGCAGTAGTATGGAGGCTGTAAATCCCAAGTGGCTCCCGGCAGCAGGGAGGTGCTCTCAGCAATTCCCCCACCTCCTCGGAAGGAAAGTGTGCTGGTTTGAGCTGG
>NW_008678654.1:0-3388 GCF_000695815.1 Acanthisitta chloris
GGCTGCTGGCTGAGGTTAGACCACGACCCAAAGAGACACTCCAAACTTTTCATTAGACGGATGGGAAAAGTAATGGTATTTAAGTCTGGGCATATTTAACCTACTACTTATTAATGCTCTAGAGTAAGATAAAATTTTAAAGTCAGGATTCTCAGATGAAAAAAAATAGTTGGACTGAATTTTCAAGTCTTTACGTATAGAACAACCTAATTTTATTAGTATTCAGTGCTACTTCAAACCATCATGCAATCAGTAGATAAAGAGTATAAAGCAATGGCCACCACCTTGCAGCACTGAGGTTCAGGCCTGAAGGGTGAACTTTTGACTTCAGGAAGAATTTCTGTTGATACCAATGTGCTTCCACAATGCTGGTGTGGGGTGTGGCTGCCTTTATGCTGGTACCTCCTGAAGCACTGATGAATTATTCCTGTCTCAGACAGAATTATGTCATAAGCACTTTTATTGCATCCCTACCAGCTACCAAACCCATACAGTATCTTTTGTGTATGTGTGCATGTGCTTGATTGAAAGTAGATTTTATGTTTTACCAATGTACTTTCCTAAGCAGAAGTATAAACCCGCCCTAAATTACTTTGACGTGTATGACTGTGTTAACCCATCCTATCAGTGAATCCTGCAAAGCCACACATGCTCAGCTGAAGCACTCATGGCATCAATAACATTGAGAAAAAAATCATTGGAGTTCACATTTTCTGCTAAAACACGTGTCAGTAGCTCTCTGGTTATATCTGCATAATCGGTTATAATAAGTATGTTAAAATCAATATAACTTACGTCAGTGTTTGGAACTCAGTCTAATTCTCTTGTCAATTCATCCTAAATCTGTTTCAGGGATTTCATGGCCAGTTGGTTTGGGTAATTAGCAGACAGGTGGGAGGATATTCTTGGGGAGTGGGAGGAGGAGCTGGCCACGTGTGGGTGGGTAATCCCAGAGCCGGTGAGGGCAGGGGAAGGTGAGTGTGTCTGGGCAGTGCTGGAGAAGAGGGAAGGGTGTCACCAGTGCTGCTCCCCAGCCTTACACCTGGAGAGCTCAGCCAGCAGCCACTTTGTTGTGCTTATCTCTGCATCCCACATGGCCATGTTTCAAAAGTGCTGCTGTGGTGACTGGTTTGTGCAGAGCAGGCTGTGTGTGAGCAGGAGCAGCCACATCTGTTTTGTCAGCAGCAACGGCACAGAAGCTGTTTGTGACAGCCTATGGGTCACAGCAGCAATGTCCTTCTGCAGGTCATGACTCGAGGCACGCTGTCCTCTTGCACTGCACCTTCCCCGCAGCTGGAGGTTGTCTGCTCTTGCAGCATGTGTCTCTGAAACACGGCAGATCCACCTCTTTCTTTTCAGCCTCTACTCTGAAACACAAAGGAGAGGCATTGCAGCCTTGTTGCTGCAGTGTGGTCCTTTTACAGCTTCCACAGGACAGATAAGGCAAGGAGGAGCAATGGTCTGTCCTATAAAGAGGATCCTGCCTTTGAACAGCAAACTTGTAATACTTAAAATAGCTTTCCTCAGCAATTTTGGTGGCCAGTGCAAGACACCTTTTTCATGAAATCATGATCTGAAGGCTTCTGGCAGAGTGTATGCCATGGCCCTGCAGCATTTTTGGTGGGTCCTTGGCATCCACTGCACTCAAGTTATATTTTTCTGTAGAGTCTGGGCTTTGAACATATTTGCAAAGTGAAGGGTAAGGAATGTGGCTGTTACAGTGCCCATAAGACAGTGGGGGCCAGAGGGCCTACAGGTGTGCTGCTTGGGGATGGGTCTGGTGAATGACAGCAGGACTCCAGCAGGACAGTCCCACGTGCACAAAGACATGCAGTGCATCTTGCTGTGTTCCCATGTAGGGTGACAGGTACACAACTTTTTGGCACTTCAGACATCTTCTAAATGTAATTAACCCAGAGCCTCGGAGTTACAGCTCTCAGAGAGGTCAGTGAACTACCAAATATTTAAGATCAAATACTGATCCATGAATTAAGCTTTATTTAAGGAATAGAGACAGGCAATCCTCTATGTGTGGGTCTGTAGTGCATGAGGCACTAATTCTACATGGGACCTTGTGTCACCAGCCGTGATGTATTGACTGCAGTGTTATTAGCAGCAGAGCCAGGCAAAGAGGGATTTAGTAGGCATAAGCCAAAACTTGTTCTGCACTCTACTAGGACATAAAGGTGGGAAGGGAGCGAAATTGGTGTCTGAGGAAAACTACAGCTGTCACAGACAGAACAGGTCTCTTTTAATATCTTATTCCTAGGCTCCAGCACTGCTGCCATGTGGGGTTTCCTGTGGAGCAAGTAAGAGCCACAGCAGGAGTGCCATGCCCACAGACTAACCCATGGCAGCATCCTAAGGATGAGGAAAGTGCTGTGGTCCACAATGTTTTGGTCAACACTTGCTGGAGAGTCCACTCCTCAGCAACACTCCCCCAAGCTCCATAGTGTCCTTACAAGTTATGATCACCTCTGTAATCATGGTGAATGATAGCTTGTAGGTGGCAGATTTAATGATGAGAGAAATACGTTGACTTATGTGTATGCTTGAATCCTTCCTTTGCATGTGGATGCTGGTTCTTTTCCCACTAAACATACAGCATGGTTTTAAGTTACACAGGTAGATGCTAGATTCCAGATGGGTCATTTGGAAAAGCTGGTGATCAGCAGAAGGCCGTGGAATTGCCTTCCCAAGGCTTTCTTAGTGCTTCCTGGACACCCAAGGCACACTCCCTCCAGCTGGCTCCAGCCATGGCTGTTGCTACAGCGGTGCAGGGAAGCAGGATACGACCTCCAGATGTGCTGAGTTTGTCAGCTATTTCCTCAGCGTTCGGATAATTGAAGGAAGAAGGGAAGGCATTCAGCTGTGGGGCTGGAAAATTGTTTAAAGGGGAGAGGCATCAGCAGCTGGTTGTCTTAAATATATCTTCTGTATTTATATTTGCAAGCTATGTTGAGGAGATGTAGGTTGTAAGCTGGTGCTGCTCACAGTTGTGCATATAGTTTGCACAGCAGTAAGAACCCTTGTTTCTAGGACTTTTTTCACCGGTACTGTACATCTGTGGCCCATTGTATGTAATGGTTTTCCCACTTCTTAGGCGAATAGTTCCCTCCAGGTGGCACCAGCACTCTTTGGTTCCACCGAGGCTCTCACTGCGCTGTGGCAAGTATTTGTTCTCAGCTCTGTGACACTTATGGGTAGAGTTCAACTTACCTAACTTTACTCATCTAAAAATTAGGTATCTAGCTGAAAGTAATTAGGTGGGTTCCTGATAACTGATGGAGAAAGGTACCTCCAGAGTGCCAATTTTTTTTCTCCCTAAGCACAGATATCTCAGCTGTTGAGCTGAATTGTCCTCCCTGATGAAAATCCTCCAGAGGGA
>NW_008678654.1:3416-25178 GCF_000695815.1 Acanthisitta chloris
TTTCTGCTCTTGGATCTAGAGATAGTTTGATGAGTGTCATGCAGAGGCTTTCACTAAGATAAAAAAAGCACTTTTTCACACAGGCCTGGGCCATGCAAAAGAGTTACCTGTAAATGTGTGTCGTGTTTCCTGCCTGTTAAAGGAGACCTACCCAGACAGTTTATAGGCTTCTGTGAGACATCACTTATGACAAAACTTGTTAGTTTTTGGTATAAGGAGAATGTAGAGAGAGCCTGGAAAGATGGTGTGCGAGAGAAGGGAAGAAGGGTCAAGGCTTGGCTGAACCATATAGGAGATGCTGGAGAGATCAGACAAAAGCTCAAATTTATGTATCACAAAGCCAGACTTGCGTGGGCCACTGGGGACTGTAATGTCTGATAGGACTTCATGCAATGCCTGTAGGGGGTGGGAGAGCAAAGGTCTGCTTTGGAGATTCTCAACTCAAGCCATCATTTTATCCAAAGGAATTTGTCTGCATGAGGGACAAAAATCAGAATCATTTACTGGACAGCCCACAGCAGATTTCACTGCAACTCCGGACTGAATCGACTTACCCATTTATTTTAGGTAGTGATTTTTGGGTTTTCATTGGTTTATTATTCTTTATAAGGGAGAATAGGGAAATTATTCAGTTACTCAGATACTTTTTGCTGCTTGCTTTATTAAGACCTTTTTCCCAACATAGATTTGAATGTGCTAACGAAGCCCAAAAAGCTTTGTGAGCAAAATAGCTACAGGTGGGTTTCTTGGTAATCTCTGTGAAACAGGATTCAATGTGAATTTAGCACAAGGGCAACCTTGAAAGTACAAATAGTGGCTATGGTCCTTCAGACCTTTATGAACATGCTTAAAGCTTCAATTCAACTAATTATCACAGTGGGGTAAAGTCATACATTTCTGCCATTTGTGGGAACATAAACCAAGAAATCCATCAGACTGCCTTATTTTGAAGGAAAAAATGCTAGCCCGTGCTCTACTGGTTTTAATCAGTGGGAGGTAATACCAAAATACTGGGGCCAAGAAAACATAAATCACATAGCACAAAAAAAGAGCACTTAGAGATGTGAGAAACTTATACTGAAATGCACTTCCCACCATTCAAGGATCACTATGTGCCCTTGGCTTTCAAATTAGAAGATGTGAGCATTTCCATTAGCTGACAGAAAGCAGGAATTACTCTCTGATGAGAGCTCCTGTGCAGGAATGGTGCCATGCTCCTGGGATAAACACTGTTATATTTGCATAGATCTTAATGCATAATTCATACACATGAATCCATAGACTTCAAGGTGTGACTTTTATATCTCTTAGAGCCATGTTACTAAGATACATGATTTATTCACTATTCAGCTATATTATTGGTTTTCACTGATCACAGCTAGTCAGTGTCTTGCTGACATAGTCACCTTGGAATCTAAGACAGTTTGGAGTTTCACCCTGGGAATAAAAGCAGCTTTATTCAGCTTGTATGATAGAATATTGATCTTGGGCTGTGAAAGCTAAGTCTGGGCAAGTTGTTGTTTGCTATGTGAACCTGCATTTGGGTTTAAAAAAGCTATCCTTATCTAAGAAAGTTTGTAAGGGAGAAAACTACCTAAAGCTCATAATTATCACTTGAATCATTTTGATTTGCAGAATAGCTTAATGAAAAATAAATACACCTTTACTTAAGATTATAAGTAAGTTATGGTTTAAGTGAGAGCAGGGAAGATGACTTAAAATTCTCAGAGATGTATCATTACTATGTTCTTTGTTAAAGGCCACTGGTCCATGCTACAACCCCAGGGCTTGGCTGGATCAGAATTCAGACCCTTAAGAGTAGCAAATAATTGTCTGACTGTACCAAAATCCTCAAAGGACATACCTGTCTCTGTATATTGTTTTGTGTTATTTTAGAAATACACCAGAACATGTTTGCTTGCAAAATAATTGGGGTTTTTCTGGAACAGACTGCATTCAGCCATGGGTTAAAAATTAAAGGTTTCTCCCTGAGACTCCTTTTGAGGCTTTCAGACTGAAATACAAGAGTTGAGAGTTCAGGGGCACCGATTACCTGCCAGAGGAGAAAGACCAACTCTGATAAAAGTCATGGAGGGCAGTTAGTTTTCTCAGGGCTGTCAGCTGAAGAAGGAAAGCTCTAAGAAAACTTGGCAGGCAATGAGAAAGATAATATAAACATTTATAGCTCACAATTGGGAAGGCCTTTCCTACATCCTCTGGGATTGTGAATGGAAGATATTCTAACATAGGTACCTGTTTAATAAGAATCATCTCAGAAACAGAAGGGATTTTGGGGCATAGCTCCTGTTCTCTGGTATGGTAGAAGGTGTTTCAGGAGGACAGAAGCTGAGAGAAATAATTTAGCTATACTGCATCTTGTGGTCCACTCTGTGGCTCTTTTCCTCTTTGAGGTTACTTTTCATTCAGAGGACCAGCCTGAAAGTATGGCCTATTGGTGCCAAACTCCAGAGCAACCAAGCTGTAACACGCATGAGCACAGCCAGCTGCTTATTTGACTTGTCCAGTTCTGGGCTCCCCAGTTCAGGAAAGACAAGGAACAACTGGAGAGGATCCAGCAGAGGGCTGTGAAGAAGGATAGGGGGCTGGAGCATCTCTCATGAGGAAAGACCAAGAGAGCTGGGCCTGTTCAGCCTGGAGAAGTGGTGACTGAAAGGGGATATTGTCAATGCATATAAATATCTCTAGTGTGGTGTCAAGAGGATGGGGCCAGACTCTTTTCAGTGGTGCCCAGAGACAGGACAAAGTGCAATGGGCACAAACTAAACCAGGGGAAGTTCCACCTGAATATGAGGAAAAATTTCTTTGTGAGTGTGAGAACACTGGAACAGGCTGCCCAGAGAGGTTGTGGAATCTTCTCTGGAGATACTCAAACCCTGCCTGGATGCCATCCTGTGCAACTTGCTCTAGGTGAACCTACTTTAGCGGGGAGGTTGGACTAGGTGATCTCCAGAGGTCCCTTCCAACCCCAGCAATTTGGTGACTCTGTGACTTATACAGCCTGGAGAAGCTCTACAGTGGCTGTCATAAAGCACCTACAAATGGTCTGTAGAGGTGGTGAGCAACAGTTCAGGCGGTCGCTCTTCTACCACTCATTGTTTAAGGGTCTCATTTCTAGCAGCAAGGACTCAAAACTACCTTTTTTTTTTTTCCTAAAATGTGTTAAAATAATCTTGCTTATGAATTTCACAGAATCACAGAATGGGTAAGGTTGCAAGAGATCACACTGGGTCATCTGGTCCAACCTTCTTGCTCAGGCAGGGTCATCCTAGAGCACATTACACAGGATTGCATCCAGATAGTTCTTGAATATCTCCAGTGAGAGAGACTTCACAACCTGTTCCAGTGCATATTCACCCATACAGTAAAGTTTTCCTCATATTCAGATGCAACTTCCTATGCATCAGTTTCTACATGTTGCCTCTTGTTGTATTGGTTGGCACCACCATGAAGAGCCTGGCTCCATCCTCTCGATTCCCTCCGTTCAGATGCATACAGATGTCGATGAAGTCCCCTCTCAGCCTTCTCTTATAGAGGCTGAACAAACTCAGCTTCCTCAGCCTTTTAAATTTGCTCTTTATTATGTAGAACTTGTTTTTCATCTGCCACAGAGAAAAAAAAAAGGTAAGAAAACAGTCTACATGCTTTGATGTTCAAGAGGTGACTGTGGATCTGGTCACATCTCAAATATCCATATGGCCCTATTTAGAAAAAAAGAGATTCCCCATTTTGTATTGTAATGTCATAAACCTAGAGAACTGTGAATCCATCTGTGTTTGTTTTACAGACCCAGTCTATACATGACATTGTGTAGCAGGACATTTTAAGAACATGACCCACATTGTCATGGGCTATGGGAATGCTATTACTGAGTAGCAGAAGCACCTTCCCAACTGGGCATCATCCAGAGTGGGTACCTCTCCCTTGGTGTGGGAGGCTAAAGAAAGTGCCTGTGTCCCAGAGATACTGCCTTCTCCAAAAAGGCAAATGCTAGGTTTGAAGATGCCAGGCTATTGCCCTGTTCTGGAATGCAGATGTGTATTTTCTCCATGTGTTATCAGTGTTCTGCTGAGTTATGCCATAACATGAAACCATAGGCTAAATTCATGTATCTGCACTTACTTACTGGTGATCCTGCCTTGGGAAAGATGTAGAGACTCAATGAACCCTTACTGTCTATGACTTATGACTAGAAAGAAATTCAGGTTTTCAACTACTAAGTACAGTTAACAGCTGTAAAAACAGCTGTAGAAAATAATTTGTTTTGCTAAACTTAAACATGTCACAGGGGAATTGAAAGCTGTTATGAATATTCATTTTTTCATTTATTCTTATTGTATAAATATCATTTTGGCAAATTAAGTCTTCCTGATTAACCTCCTCTGTGCAATATTGGAAAGATAATTTAACATCTTTGCTTTCTTATTAATACAACATTGATATAAAGGACAAAAAAGGTGTAAGGTCTGTGCTAATAGTATGTGATTTGTGCTTCAAACTGTTGTCTTAGTAGGACTTGATCCTAAATACATCTGAGCTCAAGCTTTCAGTCTGATGTTGTAGATTAGACAAACCGGTGCTGACTTCACAGTATTTCCAAGCAAAGGTGCAAGAGAATATTATTTCATTCAAAGAAAATTAATTTAATCTGTAGCTTTTGGTTAGAAATCTCAGTCTAGTTCTGAATGAAACCTGGAGTGGGAAGGGAATAAGCTCCAATTTAGCTCACACATCTTTTATTCTGTTAAACCCTTACTTTGCTGTGTACTTCTTCCCTTTCTGGTATGTGCTTAATTTAGTGTACTCCTTTTTGCCAACTGTTTGATTAATTCTTATCTTGGCTTGCTTTTCTATTTCATTTTTTGTAGTAACAGATTTTTAAAGGAAATTTTTCCCTGGTGTACTTCCTGACTGAATATCTCTAGTAAGTATTCATCAAGAAAGTGTTATATTAGTAATTTTCTCATTGAATATTTATTAGAGCTTGTATTAACACTACAAATGCTGGTAGAATTCTGATAAATATTCTGATAAATATTTTGATTTCAGCAGAGGAAGAAACAATATCTGAAGAGCACTGCATGCTGCAAACATGTTCAGGTGCAGCTAATCAGTGATAAATATCTGGTGATTTTTAGGTAGGAGAGCTGAGCTTTCCTTACCTACCAGATCTGTCATGCATGTGATGGCACAGGATTAACTCCTGAGCTGGGGGCACAGAATTAAGAGTCAAATCTTTTAAAATAGCAGCAGCCAAACCAGGGGACTTGGGAGCTGACACTGGGTTTACAGCACTTTTGAAAATGTGCTGCATCTTCTCCCAGTGGAAATAGTCTTCTGGGTTTGATAGACATGTGAGAAGCCAGAGGAGCTTCTTGTGACACAGCTAGGTGAGCTTAGTGGTGTCTGCTTCATTTATATCTGTGTGTATGGCTGGGCAAAATAATTGTAAAAAAAAAAAGCCTCGAAGTGGTCAAAGCAAAAAAAGCTCATGCACAAGTTAATTGCTGATAGTGCCTTACCTAGAGATTTGCACTGACACGGGCTGCTCTGTTGCTCTCTGAACTACGGGCTAGAAAAATAAACCAATATGAGCGGGTAGATATGATTGAGGCGTGTGGGGTCTCCGGCGATAAATAATCTCAGCCCTCGTGTTCAGATACTGCAAGCAGCTTTGGCTAACATCACGACTGACTTGCCAGATTCATTGTCTGCTGTTCTGCAATTGAAACAACAGTTAATAAACATTCTTATTGTCCGGACTCAAAACAAAGTTGATGTCACATGGAGTTGGCACTGTTACCTAGGAGGAGATGCAGGCGATGCTCTCCAGACTGCTGATTTCTTGGCTCTTTTAATGAAATCTTACCCTGACAGGCTTCAAAACTCTTGGAATGAGAGCAACAAGATGACTGTCAGAGCAATAGGGATGTATGACTTGCATGTGCTGCTGCTCTTTGTGCCAGGAGCACAGAGCAATGCTCTGGCTCTGCTATACTCATAGCTCTGCTGTGTGATTTACATGCAGAATACTATTCCTACTGAAGTCACTCCCACTCCTGAAGCAGTTAAAGGAAGAAAAGAGAGGGAGGTTAAAACTGCAGCAATTTGGAAAGGTATGTAAACAAGTTAGGCTTTTCTTTCCAACAAAGCAGCCCATAGGTGCAAGGAGAAATACAGCTAAGGTAGGATCATTAAACCTTCCAGGCTGGCTTGGCTGAGCCAGTGCTCAGGGTAGACAGAGCACAGGACAATAAGTGATAAAGACCTCTGTTGCACTGCCAGTTGTTTATACCATGTCAGAGGATTGCAAGTGGCCCTGTCTCCTGCTGTCATTGCCAGGGACACAGGGACAGAAGCACTGAGCATCCTGCATGATGGGTCTGTGCTTGGACTGACCTGACAAGGTGCATGAATGCTGCTGGCCAAGAGGACAGACCGTGGCACATCACAGCTCTAGCTCAGGAAGAGGGACTCTCCCTGATCCTTTAAATTCAGTTATCTTGCAGCTGACTTAGGTTTTATTTCAGGAATCTCTCCCTATTCAGCAAGGGATTAAACCCAAGCTTCAGTAGCTTTGCTGAGCAGGGATAGAGTTAAGCTCAGGATCTTCATATTTATTAGCATGAGAGTCAGAGGTCTGATTGCCATGAACAGTGTGTGTAAGAACTGTGAATGCTCCAGCCAAAACCAGCACACCACTGAACGACCAGTCTGCTGCCCATCACTCCTGCATTTTGTTGGGACCATCTGTGCAACAGTCATGCAGAGTCCTCTGCTTGCCCTCACCCCCTGCCTCACCTGGTCATCTGAGGGTCAACAGCATTTGCTTCCTCCCTGCCTCTCTAAATAATTTTTAGTAGTATCTCCTCTGCCTCCCATTTCTTAGTGATCAGCTGGTCTGTTGGAAACCTTTGGATTCAGCATTTACTACCAAGGTCACCCCTTTGGTTAAATTCAACTCCTGACCCGCTCATGAGCTCCTCTGAAAATTCATCCTGGCTGAGGAAACATGCATGTAACATTTAGTTTTTCATTTCACCCCAGCCTGGACAGTTTCAGCCCACTGAATTGTCTAGTTCACCTCCTGATGGAATCAACTGCTTCCATTTTGTTTGAAGACTTCAGGGAAAGCATAGATTAATTCCCGTCGACCCTTGCCGGAGGGATATGCTGGAGAGACAGCTTTGGTGTTCGTCACACCTAAAAATGCAATGACAGTGAATGTTTTTCTCTGCTCAGCTCCTTCCTTTTATCTGCATGCAGCATTTGTTTCCACTTACATCTAGAGAGACTTGGAAAGTGATCTGATCAATTAGAAGACTACTTAGGAGGAAATGAAAATAACTCTATGCAGCTCTCTCTTTCTTCCTGAAGTCTTTCTGTAACTTGTACTAAGCTGTTATGATACAGGATTTTTGAGATGCCAGAGAAGGAAAAACAAAGGGGTTTCTGTGTGGCATTAAGTTTTCCACCCTGGGGTTTTGGATTCCTGTTTGTGGGGCTGACACGGAGCTGTCCCACTGCTGCCCACCAGCAGTGCAGAACCCTTGCACAGAGGGGGTTGGCTCTCACCTTGCAGGAGCTCCAGTCTTGTCTGTATCAAAACTCCTGTTGCTCCCAGAAAAACAAAAGAAGATTCTTTCTTCATTTCTTCCTGGAAATAAAGAACAGGCATAAATCTCAGGAAGAAATCCCACTGCTTCTTACTTACCTCCATTCTCTGCTTTGGAAACCAAACGTGGTTGGTGGGTCCTGCCAGCCTGGCATGCAGAGGAGGACAGTAGGGCTAGTCTGAACATAGCATACAACTGCTGGTACAATAAATTCTCCTATTGCAGGTTTTTTTTTTAAAAAATGGAACTGTATTTTATGTCCTTCCTGTGCAAAAGTCTCCCTCTCTCCTTCTCTCTCTGTCTTTTTTTTTTTTCCCCAAAACTATGCAGGAAATGTTTTGGAAGGGAGAGTCAAGAGACTTAAGTCTGGAATTTTTATGTACACCAGAAACTTAAATGTGTGGTTCAAGCTGATAAACTTACCACACCTCTTTCTGTTTTCTTTATAGACTTATTACAAATATCTGGCTTGGAACCTAGATTTATGGTGTGAACAAAAGAAATATAGACCATAGAGACATGAAAAGATAAATCTCAGGGGGAGACATGAAAGGGTTTGTTCAACTTTTAAACTGTTTCTTAATGAAACAGAATAACAAAAAAGATCAGAACACTCATTTTTTAAAATGTTCATGTTTAAAGAAGCAGTTGAGCATTAGTGAATTAGCCAAATATAAAATATCACCTCTATTGTTTTATGCATGAGTTGAAATTGCCTATAGAGTCCAGCTCTGAGTTTCTTGTAGCATGACAGTTTGCATGGCTCTCAACTGGAGGTTTGTACAGAAAAAGAACCAGTAAGCACAGAGAACTCATGTTGTATTTTGAAACTAGAGCTGGTCAAAATTTCCCTATGGTGTATTTAGGAGTACTCTGAATTCATTTCAGATGGAATGTTTTGTGAAAATGTGTACACTAGCATGATATTTAATGGAGAAAAGAATAAATAGATAATTTCTGTTTCTCTTTTTACTTTTTCTGGATCTGGTATTTTGAATAATTCTAATTAAAAGCAGTCTTTGTGACTTCAGTTTTAAGAGTGCCATATACTCTGAAGCCTTTGTGAACATATAGGTCTCCTTCCTCCCCAGCAAAGACATGAGACTTCCAAGAAAGTTTGACATATAACATCTTTCAGGAAAAAAAAAGGCATTTACTCTTGACTTACAAATTTTCAGTGGTGGAGAATTCCCACAGCCTTTGGTAAGTTGTTCCAGTGATTAGTTATCCTCACAGATAAGACTTTATTTCTAATCTGAATTTGTGTGGCTTCAGCTTCTCTCTCTATGGACTTGTTATACCTTGGCCTCCCATAGATTAAAATATCTGGCTTGGAGACTCAACACAAGTGCATGCACTTATGATCAAATCATCTCCACTCTGATTTGTTGATTTAGATGAGAACCACCACTTGCATCTGTCCATGAGAGACATCTGTCCTTTATGGCTGTTCTTTGAATATCTTTGATTCGAGCAGAGCCACTCTTCCATTGCAAGCACCAGAGTGAATCCCACTGTTCTGGCAGCAATTTCATCCATGCCAAATAAAGAAGAAATTTAACCTTCCTACTCCGTTCGTATTACATGACCAAAAATTGCACAAGCCATCCTATTGCAATAGAAGTTCACTGTTAAATGATTATCCACCAGCACTTCATTAATACCTGAGTACAGTTTAGTTTGAATAAGACAGCGTGTTCCTTTGGTCCACCAAACTGTCTGTTTTGAAACCTCAAAGATTTTGCATGTCAACATTATATGGCACTGAAAATGTACAAGGTTAATTTTGTGAAGTCAGTGCATTTCTACTGTGTTCACAAATAACTGTATTATGTCCTAGGTCCATTTTTAGGGTTTTATTGAGGATGATTTTGCTTAGAGTGGAGCCCTTTGCCTTTGAAAAGGGGATTTTAAGAAGTAAAGATTCATATAAGGCACAGGCTCAAGCTAACACTTTTGGAAAAACTTGTGCTCTAAGTCTTATGTATTTCGGTCATTTAGTTGCCCAGATAAACAAATAAAGATTTGCTTTCCACTGGGAAACTAGAAGATCTTGGATGAGGAACTTAATTGTAGTTTTAGTCCATCCTCATATCACTGGTAAGTGGAAGTTACGGACCTTTAGTGGTTGCTGGGTGTCCTCTGTGAAAGGAATTCTTGAGCTTTATAACCACAAGTAGCCACACTTGCTGCCACCATGCATGTTCTTGACAGGCACTTTTCCCAAAGACTAGGTAGGTGTTCGAGGCCAAAATGACTGTAGAGACAGACCTACCCATTCAGCCCCATCAGGATGCCTCTCAGAAAAAGAAATGAGGCACCTCAGTAGGAACAGGTGGGGAATCTATGCTGCTCCTACCTGAGTTGCCATTTCCCTGTGGCTTAATAAGATATTTGCTTCTAACCCTTTGAGGAACACTAAATTAACTTTAAAAAAATCAGGTCTGTATCCTAATGTAAACAGATTATCTCTGGGCCCTAGCAAATGAGATTGCAGTGAAGAATTATGTAATTATCAAATTTAACCTCCAGTCAGTGCAAACCCCTCATCTTTATGGGGATCTACTCTCAGTTTTAAAGCATCTATGGCTCTGTGGTTTTGTCATGAGCACATAGTAAATGTGTCTAAACATAGCTACTGCGAATGTCTGGGAGTTACCAGCTAAGGCAGCAGCAGCTAATTGAATACAGCACCAGCAGGAGTAATAAATGTGCCTTGATTTTAATGTTATGTGACTAGATTACTATTAATTGCATTGCTAATTCTAAAAATGCAGAAGATAAACAATTGCTAAAATTTGTATGTTAATTCGACTCAAATGAAGTGATTAAAATTGGAGGGGAAAATGAAAACAAAGCATTACCAAAGCATTTTACTCACTTTTTTTTTTTTGGTAAACAAGATCTTTCTGTTCAACTCAAAAGAAACATTGATAATTATAATGTATTATGAGCCAAGTGAGTATTTTCCATTGCAACAATTATTTTCACTTAGCACATGCATGTTGACAGAAAAAGACCAAAGGCACCCTTGTGACTTTACCAGCATGTCATAACAAAATGAAGGCTTAACCTGTTTCTGAAGGATTGACTTCCAAGCAGGAAACTGGGCTATTTTGGAAACTTAGCTAATGACACTGTTATTTTTTCTCCTGAGTGATAAGGTTGATGGATACATACCATTTGTATTTTGCTTAATCCTTTTTCTCCCATGCTCAGGACTATCACTTACACCATAATGATGATCAATCAATGTATATTAGTATCTACCTCTACTGACAAACGCTCTTGCTCTGTCACTTGCAGCTGTAAATTTATTTTTACTGAATTATCTGGCACATTGGATCCTTTTTTCCCTTTGGAAAACTGTAAAGACTACAATTTTCAGAGGGGCCTAGTAAAATTTGGTGTTCATCTCTTAGTGAAATTCTGGGGTCACTGAGTGCCTGCATACCCCATTAGTCCTGGACAACCAGCCAAAGTCTCATAAGATCTTCCTTATGCTCCAGAATAATAACACAGTATACCTAACGTGATAGATTAAGTTTCTATAAAATGTGGAGATGTAAAGAGCAATAAATATACAGACTTAGGAGATTTAGAAAGGGCACAAGTAACAGTAGCTACCACAGGTGTTCAAACAGTCAAGTTTTTTTCACTAAGGTGAAGGTTTTCAAGCTATCTCACCAAAATAAATTCTTTCAGCGAGCACACAGTAAAGGATATATTTGGATTACAGAGCTCTGCAATATCAGTCCTTGGTTTCCTTATAGAATTTAAAATACATTTTAACTGATGGTGAGGCAGGGCCAGTTGAAGGGAAGAGATGCTCCATAAAAACATGATTTTAACATCACCCAACACTTCTGCAAGGTCATGAGGGCAGATAAACAACTTCCTGCAGCTGTGGCTACATCTGGCACACGACTGAGGCAAAGAGCGTGCTTCACAAAGATAAACATATCAGGTTGTATCTCCATAGTCTCCTACACTTCTGGATAAAGCTTGGGGAACTGAACTTGGCCCTGCAGTGCCAGCGGTAATTAATATCTGAAACTGCTTTGCCACTAATGAAGCAAAACAGCCCTGCAGTGAGTTTAAGCCCCTGCTCCAATAATGTATGGTGTCTGTGGGGCCACTGTGCTGCCCCTGGTGTTTTTTCTCACCTGGAGACTGTAGCTACAATCAGTCAGCTGGTAAGATGCTTCAGGGGCAGACAACTGAAAGAGAAGGAATGAACTGTGAATCTGCATGAGGTCTGTAGGCAGGTGGTGTGTGCTAAGAAGCATGGAGCAGATCTGCTCCTGAAATTGTTACATGAGAAGTTCTTGGGTTGAGGAATGGGTTCCTCATGGCCTGGGGTTAGGGGTTGCCTCTGTGTCCTTGAGACACATTTTATTAGCCGTTTTTAGAAGACAATATCTCTTTGGATTGTTTAAATTCTGCAGACTTGGTCGGTGGGTATTTCTGGCATATTGTCACACAGGTGGTTGGCTTTTTCCTCAAAGGCTGTCATGGGGCTTTTGGGTGTAGGACGAGATAGTCTTTATTTGCTAACTGAGCAAACTGAAATCAATAAATGGGTTTTTGACTGATCCAATCTCAGGTTGAAACTTTTTGGCATATTCAAAGACATATGCCAAGTTAGCCTTAACCTGAATGGTATTAGCCAAAAGGGACTAATTACTTTCTGCATTGTTTTTGTATTTGGGTAGTAGAATAATACTGCACAGCTTGAGTGGCATTTGCCTTGTAGCCCGTGAGGAAAATTGTATGTGGGTGCCTCTGCATGTTTCTGGAGGGCGATCCAGTCCTGAAAAGGTGCTTTCCTCCCTCTCTGGACTATCCAAGGAACACAGTTGCCCACAGAGGGCAATCCAGATGCTCCTCTCAGGATGGAGAGGAACAGAACACTGACCTGTCTGCTGAGGCTGAGCACCTTGTGGAATAGCAAAGAACATCTGAAAGGGAAGGGCAGGCAGTGCCCAACATTTGTATTATCTTATCTTATATAACATTTTGGTTATTGGTTAAATGGGGGTTACATTGATATGGTCACTTGTCATAACTAGGAGCTGCAACCCTCTGAGCCTGAGGGAGCACATAAGGAATGTCCCACAAGCTCTGTACAAGAGCTCAGAGAGCCTGCATCCCATGTAATACCTGGACAATTTTATCCATAACACACCACTGAGGCAACCCTTGGTGGAGTGACATGTTGGAGGTGCTGAACAGACACAGAGCTTCTAAGGCAGCATTTGGTTGCCCTCTGATCCAAGGACCACTTGGCCAGCAGCTGGTGATGGAATGATCATATCTATAGCTGTTGTACCAGCCAGATCCCTATCACAAGGAGTCTTGCCCTCAAGAGGAAAAGCAAAATTCCTCCTCTGCCCTTAGCCTGGCAGTTTGCATTGAGGAATAGCTGCTTGGTTGTATAGCTGCATTGGTAGAACACTGCTGCCTTGCTTGCTTATGTGTTGGGAGGTTGCTGGCCCTGTTGCCTGTAGATGTTTACAGTATATTCCATGAGAAAACTAAAGTTGCTAGGACCTTGGCTGCAAGTTTATCATATCTGGAAACAGCATAGGTTTTTGTCTGAATTTAACAGTTTAGAAAATAAAGAAACAAAAGGAAGGAGTTAGAAAACATCTGAAAACATCTATTTTCTTGGCAAAAGCCCCAGTTCTGTAACAAGCCCAGTCAGGTAAGTATTTGTCCACACTTCAACACATCACACACCAAACTGTAGGAGCTGACAATATACAAGCCATTTGATGTTGTCTTTCTACCCTGCTTCCTGGCAGACACCTCTCAGAGATGACAAGGGAGTATCATTTTTACATGACGGTGTTTCTACCAAACTGCTGATAGAGCCCTTCACAAGATCACAGAAGAGTCCATATCATCTGATTAGCATTTAGAGAAGCTGGTCATCTGGGAGGGAACTGCAGGAGACCAGAGACTGCACCCTCCAGGGCTGAGAGAGGAAAGACTCAATCAGTGGTTGATAAGGCTTAGCAATGATAAATCACAAACAAAACTCCAGGCTTAGGAATTCACAGCACAATCTGTCATGAATTTCCTTCCCTTCCCTCCCTCCCTCCCCAATATCTGATGAGAATTTGCCTTTTGAAATGGTCTCTGGCAGTACAAGAAACCAAGTCAGTGAGGATTCCTAAGATGTTCCAGGCTTTGTAGTTTTCTTAGTACTCTATTTTATTATTTTCTTAATATATGTCTGTATCTTTGTGTGTATGTATGTCTCTGGATATATTTATGCAAATTTGTAATGTTAAAATGCTAAAGTCTCATGTGAAAAACACTTGGTACCAGATTATTAACGTTTTAAGAGAGAGATTTGAAACCTGTCTAGGAATCCCAGTTCCCTGATGAAGCAGACTGCAAAGCCCTTTAAAAAATCACTTAAGAGTTGACTTCAAACAGAATGACCTTCTCTACAAGAAGTAATTCTGCCAGGAAGAGTGCTCACCAGTTTCCCACCAGTTTTGAGAGGTTGTCACACCTTAGCCTGCCAGCTGCACATATATACATACATGGGCATGGTGGTGTAGGCCAGAGCATGATCCTCCCAAGCTGTGGCTTTGGAGGACAAGGAGCACAGTGGTGTCAGCATCATGGGACATCACATTTAACTGACCCACATCTCAGCACTCTGCTGTTGTGAATGGTAGCACTGCTATAGGTCTGTCCAGGACACTTCTGCTTCATCCTCTCTTCACCTTGTTAACAAGTTAGTTGATGGAAAGGGAAGATGCAAAGATCTTTAGGTCTCCTTTTGCCTAAGAATGGTATCAATAGGTCTTAACAGAGTATTCCTCCTGATTGTAACACTTGTAGTTGCACATGTACATTCTCTCTCTCACTTTTCTGGTACAGTGAGCAGGGGTGGAATCAGGTCTTTGTTTTTTCTCTGTCTCTAGGCACAGGAACACACCTGTGGGTTGTGAATCCCCTCTCCAGCAGCTTTTCCCTGCTGCACCTCCCATGAAGGATGGAGGCAGATGAGTGCTGTTAGCCATCTTTCATATAAACCAGTTCCCTCCATCTCCTCAGAGACACACTGGATGTGACATTCAACACAGCTGCATATCTGCTGCCCCACACTGTGCATGGGGGCTCAGAAGTTAAAAACAAGGAAGAAAAATAATGTTAGAATGGACCATGGAGAAAAAAGGTATGAATTTGAGGGGGAATGGTTGAAAAAAAAAAAGCCAGGACAGCAAAAAAAATGGCAGGAAGGAATAAAAGAAAAGTCTCTTGGAGAAAAATCCATTGTGCTAATAATTTAGAAATTGCACATTTGCTGCTGCCTCACTTGAGGATGGATGGTAGGAGCTGCACGGAGGCTCTTACAGAACTGTGTTTTAAAAATACATTAAACTGTAGCTAGTGGGTGTGTGATGAAACCTGTGGGGTTTAACCCAAACCTGTGATTCTGGGATGTTTTGGGTCAGTGTTGCACTGGTTTGTTGTGGCAGCTGATAGGGCAAACTGAAAAAAAGCATGAATGTTCTTTCCAAAGCGATGTGAGAGAGAAAACTGTTTCCAGAAGGGAATACTGAGGATCTATTTTTATTTTTCACCTCGTTAAAAGTCATTGTATGACTGCCATACTCTGCTTTTTACATCTGTAACAATTTCTGCTTCATAAGAGCAGTAGGATTTCTCCTAGGGATGGCCAAGTATGCAGAGATGCTGACGCTAGCCTGATGCTGGTGCTAACAGTGTGCACTGCTTACTCTTATTACACAATAACATGTACCCTGGGGTGTCTTCTGGCTTTTGATTAAGCTCCCTGGGATTCCAGCTTTGTAGACTGGCCATTGTAAATGCAGAGGCAGAAGAAAGATGTGATCGCCTCTGCTCCAAGGGTGGTACAACCACCTCTCTCGGCAGGAAGTGTTCAGATGCTCTTGATGACAATGGGCAAACAGACAGTGTTTTTGTTTATTTTCTCATAAAGTGCTGATGAACAAATGAGGCAGAGGCATTAAGAAACTCACGCTGTGAGGAGAGATTTGAGTTTATCTGTTGCTTCTTGGCAGGGTAAATTTTACATGCAGTGAGAGTATAAAGCAATCTCTCCCTGAAATGCAAGACTAGAGTTTTATTTCATAAGTAAAAAGGGAGGAGTGCTATCTTGTGAGATCTTTCCTTTTCTTGAGTCAAGTCTGAATAACATAGTTCGTTTTCTCTGACCTTCTTCGGTGTAACATGATTGTGAAACATCACAACTAGCTAGTCTATAGCTGATGGGCAGTAGAGGATGAGAAGAAGCATCTATGAATAAAACACATTCTGGAAATGCTAAGGAAGGTCTTCTCCAATGAACAGGGTAAACTTTGCTATTAAACTTTGTTCATTTGGTGGTCTGAGCCGACTGATGAAAGGTGCTGTTCAAAACTCAGGCTGGTATCTGCTCTCACTGAAGGCATCAGAAACAGCTCAAAATACTACGTGCAGTATCATGCCCAGCAAAAAGAGGTAATAGTGACCCTGGGTGATCACAAGAATCACATGCAGACCTCCAACCTGGCAAGTGGTGAGGGCTGAAGATACTGAACCTCACAGCTAGCACACACGAGTCTTATTTTTCCTGGTACTCTTGCCTAGGACAACTTTCCAAATTTCAGCAGAGAACTCATAGTAAATGACAGATTTGGAAAACATTCTGGAATTTATTTTGTGAACCGAAGTGGGATCTTCCCTCCAAAGCATCTAGAGGCCAGTGGCAAAGTCTACATGATCTCTTGTAAAAAGGTGATGCCATATGGCAGGAAGCCATTTATCTGGCTTCATTGCTGTTGGGAGTGAAAATTGACAGGACAATGCTATCTGCAGGGCTCACGGAGCTGGGTCAAATCCTGCTTACCTTACTTATGTAAATAGTTCCCTGCATCTCAATAGCTCTGTGTTGTTACAAACTGTCCTGATTTGCACTTTGCAAACTGAGAGCAGAAATTGCTTCCAAACCTTCCAAATGGAGCGTTTCCCTGAAACAGAAAAAAAGCTTTGTCCTGCCCAACCAAGTCATCTACATGACTGCAGGAACCCAGTAGTGTTTCACAGGGAGTTTTCTTTTGAAGTTTGGTTGTGTAAGATGGGAGGAAAACCTTCCCTCCCAAGCATAATCCTGTAGTGTAAACTCAGCTTTATATTTATTTATTTTGACATTCAAACAACTCTTTTTAATGCATATGTATAAGCTCTTAGGGATTTAGGTCTTCATTGCTTGGTGATTTGCCTAGTATTTCCCATAGTCCCCCATATAAGGAAACTATTTTTAAGAAATTCTGCAGTTTTGGCTTTGCTATTCTTTTATAATGGTTGGAGAGAGGGGGCTGGAGTGGGCAATGGGCATTTAAACAAAATGTTCAGGTGTGGTTTTACAGACTCCATGGACTCCACAACCTAGAACTCAAACCTCTTGAATTACTTACTCTCACTTCTACCTGAAAGGGTTCAGAGCTGGTACAGGTCAGGTCTGAGCTTCAGCAAGAATTGTCCTGTGTTACTCCTAGGGAGACCCTGCCATGCTGCACCTGCCTTTGAAAATAGAAGATCTGCGTGGTAAAGAAGCACTGAAAACAATAAAGGAGGGTACAATGGTTAGGAAATTATTCTTGAGCACAGGCTCCACATGTGCAATAACCTTCTCTGCTGCAGTCTTCCTGTGCAGCTGTGGCCAAGCCCCTGGGACTACAGTCCATAAATGACAGGGGACCCTATGACTTAATGGGATCACCAGCCCCAGTGCTCAGAAGTGCAGTGCTCAGCATGCCCCAGCATCCAGGCTTACACCACTGCACTTCCACCAGTTCTCACAGCTGGAAACCGGCTCCCACAGCTGGAAGTGCCCTGGAAGAGTCCCAGTCCTGGCAGCACCATGGTGCCCACATCTCACCCTTGTGTGGCCTGCAATCACCTTTTTCCCTTGTCTGACTCTAGTGGAGTCCAATTCCTTAATTCCCCCTTGCACCAGACAACTGAGGGAGGAGTTATACATAGTCTCGGATTCAGGAAAAGAGATGTGAGCTAGAAGTTGATTTTGAAATGTTTTGCTTAGTTATTTAAGTATGCAAGCATTTCTTCTGAATTAGATGCAAAATATTATCATAAGATGGAGAAATTCAGATGTGCTCATCTGGAATTAAATGCAATCTTGATTTGTTAATTTTGGCATTTGTAAGCCTGTGTGAAGCTGGAAGAAGAGGGATTCCTGCAGATCTGTGTATTGGCCTGGCAGGAGACTAAAGAAATCAAAATAGCGTAAAACCTGGGATAGGATTTGGTCTGCCTAAACCCCACACTGATCCTACTTTCTTGGACTGGCAAATCTCTCTAGTGAAGCCAGAAATTATAAGCATAGTGTGAGCAACCCATACCCAGACTTTTAGACAATAATCAAATTGCTAGAGATCCCCCCCAAAATGGGGTCTGTGTCTGTCCCAGTCTGAAGGAACGCTCTACATGCATTCAGCTGGGATGAGCATCCACAGGGAACACAGCATGCAGCAACTGTTCAGGGCAGTGTGTCCTTCCTCCGTGCAGGGATGTCCCCTGGGTCATCCTTCCCCTCTTTGGGATGGACATCAAACCTGGCCTGAGCAGATCACCCTTTGACAGGCAAACTCTTCCTGCAGAGGTGAGAGATTCAATTCACTGGATGTGATCTGCTTTTGGAGAGTGTCAGAGACACGTTGCTCCTGCCAGGGCCTTTACAGTGAATTTAAGAGCTTACTTTCTGAAAACTAAGTCATCCCCTCCTTCTTCATACATACAATTCAAGTGAAGTAACTAACCACATTTGGAGAACTTGATTCTACCACCATGTAGGTAAGTTTGGCCCCTAAACTGGGCAATGAAGAAGCTAAAACACAACAATGACTCTGTCTTTTCCACTAGATGAAGATGTTCCACACAGAGTGCTTTGATCTCTGTAGCTGCCCCCTTTGTCTCCCCTGCACTTCCATCAGCATCCCTGACAGATGGCATGGCTTTGAGGGAAGGCTAGGAACAGGTTAGAGCAACTCCACCCCTCCATCTCCTACCGACCTAGGTAGCACAAATTCATTCAACACATTGATTTACATGCATGGAAGGGGCTCAGGATTTATCTTCTGGAGGTCAATTTGTCAACGACACACATTTCCATGTGTCCATAAATCCACATGTGCATAAAGGAGGAGTATCACCATCATTATTTGGCACCAGTTTCCATATGAGTTTAATCTTCTGTGTTCATAATGATAAAGTCTATCTGAAATGATAATTAACATTTTTCAGGTCTTAAAAATAAATATAATAAAACATATTCTTTCTCTGTGCCTTTGTCTGCATAACATAATGCTCTTGAAGTGGACACTAATTCTATGCTCAGGTATAAGGTGCAATTTGAAATGCCCTGGTGTACCCAGGGCATTCCCATGGGTGCACAGCTATGACAGATGGTCTTCAAAAGACTTACCCTTTCCTGGAGGACACTAGTGGGATAGGTACCCTGGACATAGCCAGAGGTACTAAATGCAGTTTATGCACAGCTGAGTCAAGACTGTGCCATATTAATCTGTGTCCCCTCGGCTAAAATTTTAATTGGTTGCTGTAAATACTTGGAAAGCTTTGGCTCCTGAGTCACTCAGGTCTCTAACTACTTATTCTATAAAAAGCAATTTAAAATAGAAAATGGAATTGTAATAATTGAAGGAGTCCACTTCTACTGCTAATATTTTGGCTTAATTAAGTTACTCTGTAGAAAGGTCTATCATGGCCTGTTTTTGTAGAAAAAATTTCTGCATAATGAGGAAAAAAATGTATTCAAAGGGATGAAATCCCTAAATTATAATTTATGTCATTTTCATTACACTTTGTAACTCTTTAAAAAAAGTTCCATTGTTCGGTGTTATCAGGAATTTCAGTGGGAACTCCCCAGAGAAAGGTGCAGTTAGCTCACTAAAAGGCTTTTCATTTAAAACATTACTGTAGATGGGCCCATACATGAGATAAGAAGCAGGGGGCAGTTTAGAGGAAACAATAAAATATGCTGAAAATGTTCTGAAATGATTGTGCTGAGTTGATATTATTTTTTTCATTTCCCTTTTCTTTCCTCCTGCATTGTCATATGAAGAACATGACTTCATATTTGCATCGAACAGACAATGCAAATTCAAAGCTCTGGGAGGAAGGGGAAGTCTTTCTTCCAAACTTTTCAAAATCTGTGATCTGTCAGTAAAAGCAAATATGTTTATAGTAGAGTAATTAGTTGAAATTTTATTTACTGCAGAGACATACACTTTGGTTGCTCGCAGGTAATTCCTTCTTTGGAGTCCATACCTCACAGAGCAACAAGAGTTTTCAGACTGGCAGAGGATTTAATTTCAGGGAAAACCAGCATATACAATTAGTGATACCTTTTCTCGCTCAGCTGTTGGTCTGTGTTGTGGTTTTGGTCAGTCCCTCCTTTCTATCCCTTGATTTAGACAACCATTTAAACATAAGCAGCTCATCCCCACTGCCACAAACAAAAGAGAATAAAAAAAATCTTAGCAATTTCCATTCCATTTTCAGCTCTCAGTCAGACCCTGTAACCATCCAGCTCAAGCCCAGTCCTTAAAGGTAACTCAGATTTTAAGAGCTGATTTCTAGGTTTAAGCCATCTTATTCCTTCAAGTGCCTAAATATTTTATGCATTTACTCTGCATAAAGAAGAGTGGATCTTATGCTCCCCCATCTTCAGTCTGATTTCACCCAGGTCTGAGCGTATCTGTGTTACAGAGCTGAAGGGATAAAAAGAGCTTGTGTTATAAATTCTGTTTAATGTATTCTTCAAGGTATTCATGTTTTGCATTGAAATTTTCAATTCTTGCTTTCTGTTCAAGAGACTCTACTCTTCCCTCTTGCTGCCTGAAAGACTGAAGCTTAAATGCAGTGATATTAAGGTCGATGTCACTTGTGCTGCTAACTCAGGGAAAAAAAATCTGTGGATTTTTCAAATTATGACAGTCTTTGTATAGTTTTGCAGGGAAAAAAAAGCAAGAAAACTACTAGATTTGTATTTCTGCAGAGAGAGAAGTATGTCAGGATTCTCCACCATACTTGCTCCCAGACTTTTACAAGTTAGAGTAATTCAGTTTTATTTGCTGCATAGTACTAGCCATTATTAAAGTTACATGCTATTACTTCTTGCAGATATCACCCTTTGAATTGATATTGGTCCTGCTGGTGATCTGCTTCAGGGTACCTTTAAAAACATGGCATGGCTATAAACAGTTTTGCTATTTTCAATAATAGTAGCACTACTACTACTACTACTACTACTACTACTACTACTACTACTATTCGCTTTCCAATTTTGAAATGGTGGGGTTTGTTTGGAACACTATCACTTCTGACTTAAAGAACTTTGGTTTTTTTAAGGCCAAGTTTATCTCTCCTTGCCCATGGACTCCATCTTTCAGAATAAGAAAAGGAATTTAACACTGACATGAAGTCACATGGAGAGTAGTGCTTAGGAGTGTCACCAGATCAGACAGTGGGAATTAACATTTGTTCATCCTCTGGTAGAAAATAGAATTTCATTCCTCGGCTTTGCATTAAGATGAGTGTTCATTGTACAAGTTGTGCTATTTCTGATAAAGCAAGTGTTCTCTCCCCTGAGGTTAATATTCTTGGGGCTTTACTTTTTCGTGCTGGTAACACTGCTTCCTTCTTAAACTCAAGAAGATAAATGTAAATGGGAAGGTCAAGAATCATTGGAATATGAAAATTGAAAAAGCATGCTTTTCTTTCCAAAATTGCCACTTTTGATCTGATTTCTCAGGGTTTCTTTTCCTCAGCTGTATTTTGAAACAGCCACCTTCTGGATCAGAGACCACTTCCTTGGTGTTGCTCCCATGAAAAGTCAAACTATTTATTTTGCAATTTCTTTGAGTTAAAACCAGTTAGAGAGATTGAAAATGCCAAATGGGAGGGAAAAAACTGACATTCAACCAGCATATAAGCCACAGTCTAACAAATAGTAGGGGTAAGTAGGAAAAACAGGAAGAGAAACAAATTCACTTTCATTAGGAGAACTGCAGGATTTCACCTGTAATCCTATCTTCTTTCC
>NW_008678654.1:25201-34899 GCF_000695815.1 Acanthisitta chloris
AGCAAACAGCCCAGCTGATACCTCTTGTCGGGTGTTTGCAACAAGGCTCATTCTCCCTAAGCACACATCTTACATGCTAATTGATTCCACCTTCTGAGCAGGGCAGGATTTCACGACGTGCCAAGTCTTCGGCGCGTGTCTACGGCACACTGCAGGGACCTGCAAATAGCAGGGAGGAATTTTTAGAGTGCATCTAATGGCCTTTGCTTGTCATTAAACTGATAAGTGTGAAAATCTCTCTCCAGACAAGTTGTGGCACTTTATGGTTTTCACACGGTACCTCTGTAACATAATCATCCCCACATCACTCCCTGCAGTCACAACTTGAATGTCTGAGGTACAAAGCAGAGCCTCTGCTTGATGGACCTCTGTGGTTCTTTGTTAGCTGAAGGGGTTTGTAGTGCTTGAGAGTAATGCTCTGTCTGACCGTATTTGTGTGCTTGTATTCCAGAAAATATTTTCTAAAAATAATAAGAGGGAAGAGCTAGAACAGTGAATGTGATGTAGGACTGAAGGAATGAGCAAATCTGGTGCTTATGATAAAGATGCATCTCAAATGCCTTGATTTCATGGGTCTTTACTTATGTTTTCACTGGGATTAAGAGATACATCCCTCATGTCCTTTTCCTGATTGAACTTAAATGCCAGTACCCCAGCTTGCCTTTACTGGAATCTGCTTTATGACTTGATTGCAGTAATGCTGTGCTCCATCTGGCAGTGAATACTGTACTGAATATGGAGCATGGAGCTGGATGTTCAGTGGCTAGGACAGCTCTCTGGTCAGAGTGCTGGGGATCCAAGCAACACAAGTTGCATGGGTCCAAAGGAAAATCTGCTTTAGGGGTCAGCAGTATTGACTTTGGGATCTGATCAGTTGCCTCTAGAAAATGAGAAAGAGAAATATAGATGGAGCACAAGATCCGGTAACAGGATGATAGGAAAACAAAGCAAATGTATTGCCATTTACTCAAAGTTTAGTTCTCTAACTTTATTCTAGCCCCACTGCAGCTTTTCACTCAAGACATGACTACTTGCAACGCAGGTGGAGTAGTATTTGCCATAGTTGCACTGCCCTTTCTCTGGGGGATGCCCCAACAGCTCTAATTCAGGCAAAGGGACATGCCAGCATGAGGACATGTCCAGAGGAGAAGGGGGAGGCCTGCAGTGCCTGGAAAGTCAGCAGGGTGAAGAATGAGTAGGGATAAGCAAAGAGTGAGCAAGGAGCAAGCCCTTCCCTTCATGCTGTCAGGGCTGCTAATGGGCTCCTTCCTTCCTCTCCCTCTGCACAGGCAGTTGTGTCCTGAAAAAGACACTTGGTTTAACAGAAGAAAAAGCTAATTGTACTATCTTTGTTCTGAATGAAATCCCCTGTCTCCAGTCTTTTTTTGGATTACTTAAATGCCACACTGTGTGCCACTGCATGCTTTTTTTTGTTTTGCAGTACTTGTCCTCCCTGACATATCAGTTGGTCTTACCATAGCCTAATATGATTTTTCAGTCCTTTTTAAGTGATGGCTGGATTCTAAATGATAAGCTGTTCCTTTACATTTTGCTTGCCAGTACTTCTCTCTTAAGTGCCAGCTTCCAGATTTCTCACAGAATTCATCCAAGACAGAGTACTGCTTCCCTGCTTACTAACCCAGAAAACGTGGCCAAGTCTGAGCTGTAAATGATACTGCTACTGGCAATGCACTGCTCAAGGTAGTGAACTCAGGAGAGGGATTCTCTTTCTGCTATTTGTTTGTACAGTACCTAGCTGAAGGAGGATTTAATCTCTGCTTGGACCCTTTAGGCACTATCACATTAGAAGCAGTAGTTCAACTACTTACTCAGCCTGAACTTTTTCTTATCGGTGCAAACTGTCAGACATTGGTCAGAGTGTTATTAACTACACCCATTAAATCTGTATTTAATTAGCATGTGTACTTTCTGACATAACTGGGGGAATGCCAAGGTCAACTACTTCTCCATCCAGCAGTGTATATACTACACCAAGCACAGAGCATGGAGCTGGGTGTTCACTGCTGGCAGCTATAGGCAATCCCCTGTGGTTGCCACTGCCTCCTATACCACCTACATCTATGTGCCCATCAGGTGTTTGCTTCTGAAACCTTGAACTTTAGAAACAAACCAAAAACCAACCTTGTGTGAATGGTGCTACTGGTCCATCAGCAGTCATCAGTCTGTCTCTGCTACATAAGGATTTTTCTTTCCTCAGCAATTAGTGATTAATAATCAATTGCTCCTCATGACACTTTTCCTTCCTAAAGCATTATTTTTGTGCTTGTGAATTGGTAGACTAGGGATCTGCTCTGCTTACAGAAGAGCTTCTTTTCTTTGCAGCTAGTGATGACTGTTTATTTTGTCATAAAAATGAAGATAAGAACTTGTGATCCTGTTCAGCTGTACCATGCTCCACATCTTGCAAAGGAAAGACCTAATTCTTTTCTAGAAATCTCCACAAATTGTAAGCAGCTTGAAGGTCAAATGTGTGTTCTGGTATATGAAAACCAGAGTGCTAGACTCGTGCAAGTAAAAACAACTCCAAAATCATGATAGGGCACTGGTTAAATTAGAAGATCATGTGAAAGATGACATTTAACCTCTCAGTGAGGTCACTCTGAAGTGGATGTGACCTCGCCTGTTACGCCATGTGCACCATCTGAGATTCCTTGAGTTTCTAATTGAAAGTACTTATGACCCATCTAAATATCAGTGTGTGATGACATTGTTACCTCCAAATTTCATGTTCCTACCTGTGATGCTGATTGACCAGCTTACTCTGTGCTTGACTGATTTTAAAGTGGTTTGGAACACTGAAATAAGTATTTCTAAAGATTACATGTATCCAGCAGTGTCCTACAGTCTCTTGAACCACAAAATACAGTTTTTATCATTCAACACAGTACTGAGAAATATTGTACAACCAATACAAGGAAAATCAATCTACAAAATTACAGTCATAAAGAGTAGAATAAAAATCAGAAGTTAAAACCAAACTAATTTCAGTTTAGCAAAAGTGTAACTGGTAGGGTTTGTTTGTTTGTTTGCTTGGGGTTTTTGTTTTGTTTTGGATTGGTTTGTTGTTAGGGTTTTTTTGGGTTTGGGTTAATTTTTTTGTTTGGCTGGTTTAGTTTGGTTTGGATTTTTTCTGGAATATCACATCCTAAAGCTCTCTTCTGTTAAAGAGGAGAGGAAAGTTTGTTAATGTGCTTTTGGCCATTGAAATATTACTACTGGAGACTGTAAATTTAATTCTCTACAAGTATTTGGATCAAAAGAAAAAGCAGTAAATTAGAACAGAAACATGAGTATGCACTGAATTAACTTTTGGTTTTTTAAATTATAAATGTTATGTCTCTATACTGCTGACAACACTAAATTTCCCATTTGAGGCCTTTGGCAATGATACATTCCTGACGATGTAAAAGCCTCTTAGTTTTCACACAGCACCAAATGGTTTATTTATATTTAAATCAGTGCTGTACTTAGTTCAAGCTATTTTTCAATTTTTCACTATGCAGCTTACCAGGCACATGAATAAGTTGGCCAGAAAGGCCATGTAATTTCTGTCCTCAAAGATATTAAAAACTGGACTGGGATAAGGGCCTGAGCAACCTGATCTGATTTTTATGTTAGATCTTAGGAGCTGACCCTGCTTTGAGCAGGGAACTAGAGAATTGCCAGAGATCTCTTCTAACAAATTATTCAATGGCTGTGTGCTTCTATGGGCTAGTTTTAACACTTAGGATAAAATATTGAAAGTAGTTCAACAACTGTGCTGTCAAACAAGGTGCAATTGTGTTCAGAGGACAGAAGGTACTTCTTACCAAATTTTGGATCACTGGAGCTAATTTTCTTTTCTTGTCTTCTTTCTGTCTTTGGAATGATTTTCAAGGTGGGATATGTTTTGTAGTTGTCCACAGCATGATGGACACTTGAGGGATCTGGAAATACACTCAGCTGTACACAAAAGGAAAATATTCTAAATATAGATTCTTCCATAGTTAAGCTCTTCCTGCTGGAGTTAAATTAACCTTGTTTTAAAAAGAGAAGGATCCTGTACACTTCCCATCATTAGATACAAGTGTAACTACAGTTTACATAAAATGCAAAAGAGCAGAAATCCCAATGGAGATTGGAGCATTTTCTTGAGAAAACATTGCCAGATTCTAATCCAAATTGAGTATTGCACAGATGAAACTCTATTGTCAAGCAGTCGACAACACTTAAGAGCAACCTTGCTGGTTGCCAATGTAAGCACCTAGGTAGAAAAAAAAAATAGGCATTTCTGATTGTGGATTTGACCTCAAACTATATGTTGGCATCTATGTTTTCCACCACAGGCAGCAAGCTGCAAAATGCTGGCAGGCAAACACCTCTCCACGGAGCCTCATGAGGTAGCAGCTAGCATGTGGAAGTGGAGGGGGAAGATGATGGGTTGCAGATACCAGGGGAAACAAGATCTTTCCTTACTTTTTAACTCTCTTCCTTTTTATTTTTTTGTTTAGCAGTTGGTGGTGGTTTTGTTTTGTTGGGGTCGTTTTGTTTTGGGTTTTTTTTGTTGGGTTTCTCTTGATAATTCATCAAATAGTGCTGTCTGAAACTCAGTGTTTCTGGTTCCTGTGCTGAGCTGTGGAGTCTGCTGGTGCAGCCTCAGCTGCTGCAGTGGGTTCAGTGGCCCTCTTGGACTTGCCCCCACATCCCTAGGCTCTCACACCTAGTGACCACAAAATAAAAAATATGGTGAGCTTTTGAGCTCCACAGCAGATATTGAACCAGCCAGTTATGCCAGTAAATCATTCCCCTATGAAAAATGGCATAAAACCTTCATTTCAGAGTGTAGCTGGCCAAACTTCAAGCACATGATTGTTTCCCCTGGTATTTTTAAAAATAAATTACCTGTTCAATAGGAAATACTGTCCCTGTAGCAAATGCTTAGGGAACATGAGGAAGTCACCAAAAGAAAAAAAAAATTAAAAATCTCTGAGTAAAGTTCATTCCCTATTGTGGAAGTCCCTGCACTTGAGTTTTGGGGCCAGCTGCTGTTTGGGGTTGAAGACAGTACAAAACTATGTGAGAAAAGCCTTATTCCTTCATATTTTCCAAGATAAACACAATGGTTTACCCAGCAGACATAGCTCTCTGCAGAATTACCTTGTAAAAAAAGGAGTTACTCTACTCAGATGCAAGTGAAGAGCTTAAATTCCCAACTGGAAACCAGTGCTTACCATCCACTACAGCTTATCACAGTGACCACTACTCTTTTTTCTGTGCCAAAAATAAGCTGATATATTCTATGGACTCTTAATTTTGCAAGATCCATGATGAATGAGTCTAAGGGAGGAAAGCTTCAAGCTACTTCTGTCTTCTCCCACCCAATGCCACACTATGACTTAAATGCTTAAGTCTGAAATACAGTGAACACCTACAGGAGCTTTGGGAATTGAAAGAACTCTTTCCAGCTCTGCTGCCACCCCATCTCAGTTTAGGAAGAGCTAGGTAAGAAAAGTCTCATCATCAGCTGTCTTTTTGGAGTCCTAGATACTTTGCAAACAAAGGCACTTTTACAAGTGTAACTTGATATACGTCAGTCTCTTCTACTCACTAGGTTGGAAAGGGATCTGATTCTGAATTATAAGGCTGAAAAAAGTTATGCCTTTAGTATATTAGTGTATTGTCTGTGAAGAAGGCAGGCAATTCAGGGATGTGTCCCAAAGAACCATAAATCCCTGATCCTTTACTGGCCATGTGCAGAATTAGGAGGTAATGAGGAACTTTATTATTGGGCAGGAACCAATTAAATAGGGGGTTGCTAAGAATGGTTTTATAGGATCATGTTCTGATGGCTTCAGACCAGCTTTCGTCAGAGGCTTTCTTCTACTCGTTTACCTCAGCAAGTGTTGGGTTGATAGGTGATAGAGAATTTCCTCATTTTCTGAAAGTCCACATTGCTGCTGTCAGTCAAATCATCAAGAATTTCTCCAATCCATTGGAAAAAAAAGCAACAACAGATGCAGTTTAGCTAAAATTCATGTATTGAGCTTGTAGATGAAATTAGGTTCTAAAACTGATGTGCCTGTTCTTTCCCTCTTTCCTCTTCTGTATCATATGTGAGAGAGGATAGAAAGGTAATGTTTGCCATTTTCCATTCATTGGGATTCATGAGTCTTTTGTTGGGCTGGACTTTATCTTCACCTTGTGATCCCCATGTATGTTCCCTTCCCTACAGTTACTGCTTTCCCTTCTGCCCTGATAAAACTCAGCTTTTATCCTCATCTGAGCTGACACCTTTTAAGTATTCTTTGGAGTGCTTCCTGTACTTCCACTGACCTTTCCCCTGCCAAGTGTATCATCCAGCTCTCATTTCAGCTGCGTTGAAGGGATCTTTGTGATTTCTCTCATCAGCCTCTGACCTTGCTTAGCAGTTATTTTATTGAAAAATCTCATATCAAAGTAAGAAATGTTAAAATGATTGAATATCTCATAGCTCTTCTGTTACCATTCAGATGCATAGATCTGAAAGTCCTTTTTCACAGAGCTGGCTGTGCACCATGTGTCCTGTTTAGCATCCAGGTAGTGTAAGGCAGTGTTTTCTGTGTCCCTGCACACATGGATGTGAGGTCCCTGAGCTCCACTTCTGTGCCCTGACCACTCCTGGTGCCCCAGCCTAGTCAAGCTAGCTTCCCCTGCTTCTAGGGAAATGAAAAGGAAAAAAACAAGCTGGACAAAGTGTTCTACTTGTACCTGCTCTCTCTGGTTTGAGTGAGAGACAACCACAGACAGGTTATCTCAATGACAGCAGTGTACTGGCTGCTCTGCAGGAGCTGCTGATGCTCATGCTATCCCTCTGCAGTAAACTGGAGAAACTTACTCCGTTTTGGAGTTGCCACAGGGAGAGATCATCATCCTGTGGTGAGGTAGGTCAATACTCAATAGCCTTTTAGAGCTACATTTGCTCTTTCTATGTCACACCTTGAATGGGAGGGCACACATACCTTCAGTATGGTTCTGGCAATAGTCTGGATGTCTGGAAAATTTTCTGGATCAGGAAAATCTACTGGTGAAAATGATATGCTTAAAAAAATAATGGACTTGTTCTTTAGGAAAAGTACTAATGGCAATTTAAGACTGGTGTGAAATGACTAAACATAAAGGGAATGCCCAGTCCAGCTACCTGACACAGCTGCAATATCTGCAACACTTCTTCCTTGTGAAAACAGCTGGAATAGTTTATCCAGGACAGCTTCTCTTCCTCAAGACATCTGATTGCATGGTCTATAATTCCTTTCTGGATGTGCAAAAGGTTTGCATGCCTGACTAGTTCAAGGTCAGTGGAATGTTAAAGCTCATTGGAAGGGTGAGAGAGAAGGTTTGTGCAATTTTATCTTTCCCATTATCTTGCTGCTCCTTTTTTATTTATCTCTGTTCTGTGAGGCAGCACCTCTCAGCACCTCCCAAGGAGTTGAGAGCTCAGGGAGGTGATCCAAGGTCTGCACCCAAGCTATCTTCTCTTCTTTATAATCCTGATAGGCCACTGGATTTAGTTGGACAATGGGAGGAATCTTAACTCACCTTCAGCTGGAAAACCAATGCTATGACTTTTTGTGACAATCTCAGCAAAGATGATATAGAAATATGTGAGGTAAATCAGAGTTGCACAATGCAGAGTTAATGCATACAATATAATCATTGTGGTTTTCCAAGGTTGTCCCATTTACCTGGAATAAACATTTACATCTGAGCATATAAAGTGTATGATGGTGCTAATAATAAATAAATAAAAGGCAAAATCACATCCACAATCTAAAAGTTGATTATCTTTCTGGTTTCAATGAAGAAAAACTCCTCCTGGTAAATCTGCACAGCAGCTGCATCCACAGAACCAGAGCTGATTTGAGTGCACTGTGCATTGGCTCATACAGAGATATTTGCTGCAAGCTGCTCCCAGTTAGCCTTTTAGCCACTTCTTTCCACTGCTGAGACATCTTCAGAAAGCTTTTTTAGGTAATAATGACACTTTTGTGCTCATCTTTAATTGTGTCAGTCCTTCTGTTGCAGTGCTTACAGGTTCCATACAGTCCATACACTGACAGCAAATACTACTTTCAAGTATTTCAAAGACTTCTAGTCATTAAAGCCAAAAGATCATGATGATTTTTAAGTTCTGTCTTGCTTCACACAATACAACTATACATCTGGCTATAGTGACAGGGCTAGAAAACCCTAAAAAAATAATCATTCTAACACCTTGTGTTTTTCGTGAGCACTCCTTCCCTCACTGGCATTTATGCAGACAGAGGTATTTTCTTACTGAGAAGCTGGGCAGGTGTTATATCACCTAAACCCACAGGTGATGTTTTCATTTTAAAGGAATTAAAGCTGTATGTTAGCTTCCCAAGCCTCCATTATGAGTAATAATAAAGCATTAGCAATTTGGAGGTGTAAGAAATTTACTGTCATATCACTGCTCTGCCATACAAATTAGACACTTAACAAGAAGTTGGTTCATCCTGTTGCCACAAATGCATTCATCTGGTTGTATCCATACAATTAGCCATTTTTAACAGGCATCTCTAATTGAATAATAACAAGATTATTAAAGGAAATCCTTTACAAATTCAAGAGGGCATAATTACTTTCCAAGAACATAAAATATTAAAAGCTAATAGCTTTTTTGTGTAGCAGAAGCTCTTTTCAACTGCATTTGACTCTGTTTTCAAATCTGAAGCCCATGGCTCTATACAACTCCAGCCCTGTTCTACAAACTTCTTTGGCATTTCTACCAAACTTTTTTTCCAAAGGCAGCTTGTTCAATCCTTCCTGATTTAGCATTGTTCTGTCTGCAAAGTCAGCAGTGACTCCTGAGGCCCATTTTATGCTTGCATGCATGTTTGCGTGTGCATGTCGTATACTATCCGTGGATTATCAGTTAAATATGTATTGACATACAGCATAGGCAATAAAAACGAAGGCCAGAGCTTATATCTTGTCCCTGAATTTCTCCTTTCCCTCCTGTGTTCTGGTCCCTGCAGGCAGTTTACTACCGGAAGCCATACACTAATCAGCCTGTAAAATGCTGCTCTGGGGAAGACCATGATCCCAGCCACAGGCTGGGGCAGATAATAGACTTGCCTCACTTGACAAAAAGATAAAAGAGTGCATTTTGTGCCTCATTATTTCACTGGTTTGGGGAGGTGGATTCTTTCCCTCTCTTGTTAAAACCACATAAACAATGTTAACTGTCATGACAGAAGTGGGAACCTGTCGATGTAGCCCTATAATTAGAAAATTTCCATGCATGAGGCGAAAGGAGTGTTTTCAGGCCACTTCCTGACCCACTCATCTATAGATCAAAACCCCAAGTAAGATACAGATAAGAAGATGCCCAGGAAATGAAACATACTGCTAATTCAGACAGCCTTATTTTTGCTGTGGTCAGAAGCTGCCTAAGCACCTCATTGTATCATCAGTATTTGAAAGGGTAGCAAGACAAAAGGCTGCTGTCCTGTTGGGGCCAAACATTTTATCTTCCTTCCTTTGGTCTTGTTTCTTAACCAAGGTGTAATGCTATGGATGCAGCATAACACCATGGGGGCAACAGGCTTGTCCTCATACTGCAAAGTTCCAAAGGTGCCTCTCCTCCTCTGCCTCTCCTCTCCTCTCCTCTCCTCCCCTCCCCTCTCCTCATCTACTCC
>NW_008678654.1:34932-47240 GCF_000695815.1 Acanthisitta chloris
GCCTCGCCTCTCCCCTCCCCTCCTCCCCTCTCCTCTCCTCTCCAACTCTAAAGATTATTCTGACCAAATTAATAGCACAAGAAAAATCAGTTAATCAACCCAATGAAAATATTACTCCCGTTTAACTTTTCTACTCCACCACTTGCTTGCTGGCATAATCCCACCAGAGAAGCAACCTGTGTTTTTGTGAATGCCTCATTTATACTCAATATGTCAATACCCAAGTAGTCCCCTTACACTGCAAACACAGAACATGCAAACTCAAATAGCAGTTAGGAATATCAATCTTCGAGTATTTTCTTTCTTCATTAATACTTTTCAGTATTAATGTCAAATTAATGCCAGAGTGTTATAAAGTCTGGCTGCTTGGGTCTGAGGTAAGGCAGACTGGGTCACTGCACCAGTTTTAGATACCCAGGGAGAACAGGGCAAGAGAATTTTATTGGCATCAGCATCTGATCTGATCTGACTGGTGATTCTGACATCTTAATTCTCATGAAAATCACCATGGGCTTTTCAGCAAGAACATGAGGCCAAGATCTTGGTCCTGCAGCTCTGCTGAACGCGTGCACGAACTTCTCACGAGCGAGAGAGTTAAGATCATCTGTCAACAGCTCTGTCCCATAATGTGCTGAGAAGTCTGGCCCTGCTCCAGGGCTAATTTTAAGCATATGAGTAGCTTCTTTCAAGTCAGTGAGAGCAGCAGAGTGAGCTGCTGGCTCTGTGAGGATGCTTAGGCACTGGTACAGCTGGACCCTGAGAAGGCAGGGACAGTACCACCCCAAAGTATGAGCTCACGGGTTTGCTACCCAGGCTCAGCCACCCCCTTTCCTTTGCACACACTCCCAAGGCCTATTAGCTAGTGCCAGAGTCTCTGCACTGCTCATATTGCATAGGATTTCCTGTACTGCCTGGTCAGATCCCATGCACCATGTGACAAGCATGTGGGATATCTCTTTTCCTGGATTTCTGCAGTAACCAACCACTGTTCCAGATGCTTGGGAGTCCAGGCTGACAGCTGTCAGGAAAAATGGCAACTGCACACCTACAGGTAAATCACACTGCATGTACCAGACTTACCATGCCCATGCTGTGCTATTCATCTGGGTGTGCACAGGGCTGTAGACATGCAGATGTGTCTACCTGAGAGGAAAATATGGTCAGGACCATAACCCAAGTCTATAAAAGCCTTAAGATAATGAACATCACTTCTGCAGGGAAGTCCTAACCTTTACCAACGAAAACACGCAAAGCCATGTCAAAAAGTTTTACAATATTATTCTTTTTTTTTTTTTTTGCTTGACATGAGTGACATGAGTCTGTAATTTTACGTAGATGTCATATAGATCACATTTTAGCAGCCAAAGAGTTTAAGAGCTTTCAGATGTTATTGTGGCACTTACCTATTGAAAAGTTCCTGGAGATGTGAAATTATTAGGAGACTAATTTAGTTTCAGTTTCCAGAATTTCCTGATGAAGATTATATCTTCAAAGTCCATACAGTGGGCTCGTTTTTTATCCAAGTCACTCATTATCACAGTGAAGGGTATGTCTATTACAGAGCAGCACTTACATGCAAAACTCTTGTTATCTGAGCATGTTTAACTCGTTAAATTCCATGTCTCCAATGCCAGCCAGATAAAGAAGGCTACTGCATATTTAGCACACAGCCTGTAGAAAAATTCTTAGCAAAATACCCATGAGTCTCTGACTTGCTCTTAACTTTTTCAGATTCCTGTCTAACCTAGTGATTTCTTTAAGTTTTAGAGGGATGCCTCGCCAGCTTTCCATCTATGCTTTGTTTCTTGTCTTCATAACTGATTTCCAGAAAAAAAAATCCTCTCTTCACAGCAATATTAACATTACGAACCAGTCAAATGTATCGGATGGGTAGTAGAAAATGTCTGAATTATTTGTGACCCATATTATGTTGAACCAGACAGCTATTGTGTTTGTCAACTTGATTAATTAAAATGATCCATTTTTGCTCATGTTCCTTTCCTGTGAACTAACCTGTTAAATACATTGGCTACATTGAAAATACTCCTTGAGAAGCACCTTGCTCTTCTCTTCCAAACACCAATGCAGGTCTGAGCATCTTTCAAAACTGAAGGGTCCTTTGGGCTGTCACAGGGGTTTGCTGGTTGCTACTGTTTTGGCATTTTAATTCTTGCAAGCTGCACCATAATCTTGCTCAAAGAAGTTTGCTTAAATTCCTTTTGCTGCTTCGGAGGCTATAAATTAAAAAATCAAACCAATCTATACAGATTATAGTCAGAAAATGTTGGCAGTTACGTATCAGAACCAAATGCTTTCTTCAGAGGTGTTTTATTTAGCTTACAACAAGTAGAAATTCAGGAACTTCTGCTATTGACAAGGAAGCCCAGGAACAACGGCTCTTTCCTGTAAGTATCAGTAATGTGATGACTACACAGGCACTCAATAGCCAGATAGTAAGCAAGGCTACCTCCAGTGGGCATGCACTGGAGGTAAGGATGGCTGCTTAGAAAGATGATGAAATAAGACCCTGTTTATTAAAATTTTTGCCATATTCCAAGAAGCAAAGAGTGACTACAAAGCCAACAACAGACAGTAACTGGTGGCAAAGTGCCCTCATATGGTTCAAGTCTCTCATGCAGCTGTATCACACCTGCATTTCAACTTATGGTCAGGAAAAAACACCTGCTGCTTTCTGCACAGGTCATGTGTACTGCTGGAGAGAGACACCAGTTTCCTGGTTCACCCAGTCCTCACCATCAGTTCCCCTTGTGTCATCCTGTCAGCCATACCCTCATCCCAGGCTTCAGGGACCCTGTGAAGGTCACCCTACCAGAGGTGACCTATGCCATGAGTGTGGAAGCATCAGTTGCTTTCACTAGTAAAATGAATTCAAGTTTCTGTAGGATTACACCTGGAGGATATCATCCTGCTAAGTCCTTGATGCACCCATGCTGACTCTTGGATGCCTATCTTTCTCCAGACAGGAGCAGATATGGCTGTTACCATGAGACAGAGACAGCAGCATCCTGTCTGTCATGCATAAAGCAAGTCTGAAGGCCACAGGAGCTTCCCAGCAGGGACCCAGTCAACACAAGAAGGAAAGCAAGACCTACAGTCTTCAGTGTGGGTGTTGTTTCTCAGGGGCAACATGAAATGAATTTGGACAAACCTGTGTTTGTGCACTGCTGGGGAGGATAGTAGAATATATAACAGCCTAATTAGAACAAATAAGGTTAGCTCAGTCATGATAAAATACTCTTTGGGTGCCACAAAGGATGGGGTAGGTAAAAAAAGAAACCCCAAATTTATTTCATCCCTCTGAGTCTTGCCTTCTCAGCATTACTTTTCTCAGTTCTTGATGATTTTGATGATAATTAAATATTTTCTCACATTCTGAGGATTTCTTTCTGGCCCAGCCTGTGCTTCTGCTTATACTCAGTCCTCTGTGCACGCCTGGTCTGGGCACTGCTCTGGTGTTCACAGCATGACAACAAGCAGCTTTTGCTTAGAAATAAAGTTATATGAATTTGTTTGAAAGGCTTGTTGAATGTGGCCCATTATTACCCAGAGAAATGACTGGTAAACAGATTTATTTGTCATAATTTTTTAGCTGCATGATTTCTGCAGGTACATTTTGGCTGCAGACCATTTGCAAGTAGTTTGCTATTATTATTGGAGATTTGAGATTATTTGCTTTAGGTTACCTGAAAAATTTCTGCTGTCTTAGCTGAATGAACATAACTCCTAGAAACAGGTTTCTTGTAGAAATTCTTGTGTGTATAAAAAGCATATTTACTTTCTGCAGATTCTTTGTAGTATATGCTTGATCCTGCCAGGGGCTTAGCACACTGTCTCTGCTCCAGAAAAACACACATACCTGTGCTTAACTTTAAGGACAAGATTAGTTCCCCAGAAGTCAAGCCAAAGTTAATTTGAGCATAAGAGAAAAAGCAGTTAAACTGGTTTAAGATTATACAACCAAGAAAAAAAGTTGATTTTCCTTCTTTGTCCTGAAAATGATGCCACAGTACTTAGTCTTGCTCCTGACCTGATCCCATGCTCATGGCACCTCTATCCCTGCCCAGCCACCCCCTGCCCCAGAGCTGCCTGCCCCACTTTTCTGCTCAGCACAAAAACCCCAGTGGCTCCAGGGGAGCCGTGTTCCCTGATTTGTGAGGTCTCTTCACCTTCTCCATCACTCCCAAACCACCACACCCCACCTCCACCCCCAGTCAATGTGGGTAAAGCATCCTTCTGGTTAGGTCCAGGCACAGTAGTTCTGTGATTATTGAGACACAACTTCATTCTCATACCAATGTAAAGGAAAGGGCACACCATGGTGATAAAAGCCCTCTATTTGTAAAAATCCTTTGCCAAACTTTTTTCTTCTCTTTGTGCAGGATTACACCACACAGCAGCTACTTTTTCACAGTGTGAAGTAAAACTTTATTTTCTGGAGCTGGTAGAAAAAATTAACAGAGCAACAGTCTGTTCTGAACATCCCATAAACAGCTTGTTATTCTGCCTTCCACTTCTCAGCTCTTCTAATTCTGCTGCCCACTGGCTAAGTTCTTCTCTCATCCCTCAAAAACCAAACCAACTGGTATAAATGGAGATGGTTTCAGTGACTTTAAAGAAATTCCATCAGTTTATATCCACCTTAGCTTTATCCCACTACACTTCTCTTTCTCCAGTATAAGTGAAAACTTGTTCCTTTCCAGAACTTATTACCTTAGGAAGGCATCTATGTGATGGATGAACATCATAAAATGCTATGGGAGCATGTTGTGCTCTGGACACTAGTATACCCAAGGTAGGTGTGACCAACCTGGGAATGAGGATGTCTCTGGAATCCAGCTGGAAGCCCTCTCCCATGGCAGTGCATGCAGACCTGCTCATCAGGAGGTGATCTGGAGCATTTTGCATCCTACTTCATCCATTGCATAGCCCCAACATGCCAAGATCTCCCTAACTGCCACTTGTGGTTCCTAATTCCAGAGCTGTAGGCTAAACACTTGCAGTTTTCCAGCAACTTAAATTTCTACTCCTGGGAAAACTCATTGCTGCAGTGAATCATCCTCCAGCTGTTCTATGTGGGAATGACAGTCATTCATGATGATGCCATGTATTCATGGATCTGCTTCCTGTTACAGCAGGATAGATGGCCACAAATCTTGCTACAATGGCTAGCATAGTAAGAGACCATGTTGGCCCACTTTGTCTAAGTCTGGGAGACCAGATGTCCTGTGTCGGTGTAGATAGTCCTGATGTGCAAGAACTTTCCCAGCTCTTCAACAAAAGGCTTTGCACTCCTATCTTGTCTTCGTGACTCACAGTGCCTTTGAGCTGCAGCCCTGGGAACTCATCATTCATCAAGCTGCCACAGGGAGGTGGGGAACGGGGACTGCCCGGTGCAGTGGGGTGGAACGACTCAGCAGGGGCATGGCTTCGTGCAGGAGAGATCCCCATTTCCTGTTGTCCCTTTTTCAAAAGAAACTTAATCCAACAGCAAATAAAAAACCCCTTTTACTAAGACCTTTAGACTTAGGACTGACTTAACACTGAAGCAGAAATTTTCAAATGTGGTCACCTGGATGATGACTGAAAATGGTGGTGTTGCAATAGAGAAAGGCTCCTCTTGTCTTTTCTCTGTAAGCAATCAGAGGGCCTCAGACCTTAAACTTCAAGAGTGTGAGCTTATCCTCTGTTACAAAAGCTACTTCTATTAATAAATACATAAAATTAAGGGAGAGCTAGGGGTCCCATCATTCCACCTCAGTGTGCAGTAACATTTGTGGATAAGCCCCACGTGAGAAATAAGTCCTCACAGCTGCTATCCTGTTAACTTTAGCTATTTTGTTATTTTGGCTAAGTTGTCAAAATGTTCATTTCCTGATGTCTGGGAAACTGGCTGAGCAGCATGTACAGCACTGGGCTCTGCAGCTTGCTCCTGAGATAGAGGGAAGCTGGGTACAAGAGTGCTGGCCTTCAGCAAGCAGTAATGCAAAGAAAGGACTGCTCTTAGTTCCTCAGCAGCAATTTTATCTTATCTGCACACATTGGTCTTTCCAAATCAAGACTAGCCTTTTCATTACTATAAACAACCGGAGAGTGGGAAAATATTCCCTGAGGCAAGAAGCAGCACTTGAAGTAAAGCACTGTAATGGAAACTGCAGCACACAGCAAAATTACTCGCTCCTTAAGGCATATTCCTGCTCTCAGTGCAAAAAGTCACTTTTGCTCCAAATGACACATGGCCTAGGGTCAGCTCCTTGAGTCCAACGAGGCCATATTAAAGGACAACATGTTGAGCCACAGCTTTAAATCATGCAAAGCTTGATCTCATGAGGTGCTGCAGCTGTGTCCAAGCTGCAGTCCCATAGTGCATGTCAACATAGTCAGCCTCAAAGCACTCTCCCCACTCGTGAAAGGCATGGGGGACATATATGCTTAAAACTGAGGAGAGATGCTCAAACCTCCTTAGGAACAGCAAGGACAGAACCTTGCAAGACTGAGATGAAACAAACCATTAATAACTGGACCTGTGTAGGGTGACAGCATGGGCCTTGTTAAAGGTGATGTCCAAACTCGTTTCCCTTCTTTAGGAAAGAAAGTTGCTTATTGAAAAAGGGCTTTGTCAATGAACCCAGTTAAATTTTATGACCTCTTCTTCCTGCATTGTGATGCTGCTGCTTTTATTACTTATGAACATCCTCATTGTTATTACTCTTACTATGGATCTGCTTGTTACTCGCTGCTGTATGTTTTGCTGTGCATTTTCTCCACCAAATTCACTGAGCCTGCCTGTAACTGGAAGACTGTGTTTGTGAGAGTGTGGTCAAAGTGCACCGCACAGCACAGGATGACAGCCTCAAAGTCAGCCCTGCAGCTGTTGTGCTTCTTTGAAAAAGGCCCCAGTCAGCTCTTACAAATGTGCTGATGTTATTTCATTTCCACCAAACAGGCTAGAAGCCCCAGAACTTTCTGTTTCTCCATATGCTCTTGCCTTCCCTGTGCACTTCACTGAGAGCTTGCTGGAAAGGTTTCCTCTCTGTTTCAGCCTGCTGCCAGTCTGAACCACATCGCTGTAAGTGAGGTGCTCACAAGTGGTCAGAACTCGACACGGTCTTGAAGTGTGATGGTATCCGATCAGGGCTTTGCTTTTTAGTAGGTATGAACCTTTTTTAATCAACAGCTTGCAAAAGGGAGAAGAGAAAGCAAAACTTGTATGAAGTCAAGATGGGTGAAAGCTGTTTGCAGAGCAGTCTTCCAGACTCTTTGCCCTCAGGAAGGAACAGGAGAGTACAAAGAGGGAATCGTGAATGTGATTCAGTCTGTAAGGGCAAATGACACTGCTGCTTATGTGAGTTCTGGAGATGATTTTTTGGAAAACAGGAAGCTTCACAGGGAACACGATCCACTAGACTCAGTTGAGACAGCAGCATTATGGTGCAATTACATGATATACCAAATCTGACCTAACTGCTCACTGCCAACAAGGGATTGATCTCTGCTTCCCAGTTTTTATCATGCATTCCGTGTTTTCTAGTAATTGCATGATTATGGGTTGTGCTGGTCCCATAGATTTGTGAGGATCCAAGCAGCTAAGCAGATCTCTAACCATTTCCTCTTGGATTTCAGGAGGGCTATTTGGCTTCCTGTCTCTGTCTATCTGTGTTCTATGATGCTCCATCATCATCTTCCTTTAGAGGTGTTTGTTTGGCTCTAAGTATCACATGACTGGAAGGATCCTAGTTAAGTCCATGTTGTAGAATACCGCAGAAGCAGGATACATGCCTGAGGAAATGTGATGGATTTAGGTGTCCAGGTCCCTATATTTCAGTCTTCTTCCTTCCCAAAGGATCTTGTCGTCACTGAACCATTGCAGTTTATAATCTTTTCACAAAATTGGCACTTATTCTGAGATATTTTATTTTGCTGGATTGTAAACTGCATAGATTCAAAAGCTGTCACAGTGGCCAATGAGATGCTCTACAGCAAATGGAGCAGCTTCTGAGAAATGAGTGATAGAAATCACCATTAGTTTCTCTGGCCCATGAATCAGACCTTCTTTCAAAGAAAACCCACCATTTCCCTATTTTCTTAACAATTCACATTTCTTTTAAAACAAGACATTATGCATAAAATTTTGGGTATCTGTGGACTTATTTCCCTCCAAGTAAAGTTACTGAAAGAAACTTGTTAAAAAGGAATTAGGTGTTTAGACACATGCAGCTCCCTCTAATGTATTTTCTTTTTCTCAGATAATGAGTACTTGGGCAGTAGACAAAATGAAGGAAGAAATAACTTCATAATGTGTGAAAAAATACCAAAACTTTGTGCATGATTTCTGCCTGGACTGAGCATTAGGAATGTATCAGAACCATTGAAATGAAGGGCAAGATTTCAGCTTGTTTCACCATCAAAAGAATTGAGCCCCAAATGGGTGTAACTGGTCCATGAAATTTAGCAGGTATGGTCCTGCAGTCTGCTGGACTGGATTATCTGTGAAGAGCCTGATGTTTTCTGTAAGTCTAGTTTCACTTTAGAGGCTTGAGATGCTTTAACTTACATTATGCCTTAGTAATAATTAATTGCTCTCTGATGACTAGGCTGGCAACTCTTACTGAAAAAACAGCTGAGGGAAAACTACATGAGCCTTCCTGGATTTTTCTTTCTTTACTTTTACTCAGAGTTGATAAGTACAGAAATTACACCATAAATTATGTTTTCACTTTCTCCTGACTTAATCTTTAGTCTTGAAAGCACAGTGTGCTTTAGATGATAATGGAAAAATGTATAGTAAGCTTCACTGGGCTGGGATATAGAGCAGCCCCTGCTTTAAAATGCACTATAGGAAGTGGGATGGGCATACAAAATAAGAGCTGTGCTTCCTGCCAGTTTACTTTCCATCATTTCATTTTATCTAGGTCTGGTTGCACTCACCACTTTCACTGGAAATCCATGTTCGTCACTGAGTTTTAAGAAAGGATACAGGAAGTAAAAATTAAATGGAAATAATATCCCCCTTAATGAAGGGGACTATCAGAACCTTTTGCTACAAGTTTCCTTTTATGTGTGAAATATTTATTAGTCCTTGCCTATTCATTATTTGAAGGGATATCTGAACTAGTGTATCCTTAGGGAATCATGAGGGGAGCAAAGGGAATGTTTACAATGAAAATGGTGCTTAATCTCCAAGAATGACAGGAAAAGATTAAGCAAACTACAGATAAACCATCTTATCATTCAGAAGTATACAAGCTGAATACGTCGTAAAATAAATACACCGCTGCTCTTTAAATCCTTTGTGCATCAAAGGACCAGAAGCACAAAAAGGACTTATTCACCTCAAGCAGGATTTACATGGACTCTCCATCCAAAGATTTAAAAGAACTTTCATTGATCAACCTCTCCAGTCTAGCATCTGAGCCGATTTGGAGGTCCCTGTTGGACCTGGCTTCAGCAGCTCTGTGCCTCTCTCCTCCACTGTGATTCAGAAACTAGGGCAACTGGCTTCTGTTCCTATGCTGGCTTCACTGGGCTGCAATATGACTACATAGCTTTTGTTTTAGGAAAGTCCACCATGGCAACCCATTTATTATACAACACATCCAAGAAATGGATGGCTTGGGTAACTCCAGTGCTAACACTGGATTACCACTATCAGGCTATGACAAAACCGAAATATTTAGAAACCATTACCTGTGGATTGACAACTGTCATTTTGAGAAGTGTTTCATAGAAGGAAAAATTTCTATTCTTATAAGACTTTTATCAATTAAGTGTAAGCTCATGAGATACTTTTCTCACATACATGTTCAGAAGTAACTCTTCAGATACTGTGTTATTTATCCACTATAACATCCTCTCTCACAACTAGAGAGCATTTTTCTACCACTAAACATACCAAACCCAGAGATTTCATAAACATTTTGCAAAACCTTTCCAGGAGTCTGACATCAAAATGAAAGCTCTTATGCACTCCATTACAAGTCCTCTGATGCATAAAGGCTGCATTTCCAAAGTGGTGTATGGCTATTACTAAAGTTGATTGCTGAGCTAAAGATGGGGCAGTTTCATTTACCTTCAGTGTGAGGGGTAAAGAGTGGAGCAGCCTGATTTGCTGTTGTATCATGTCATCTCCCAAAGTAAATCTCTTCCAGATTAAGGCTGTCCCAAAATATCACCTCCAAAATTTGACACAAGGATTTCCCCATATCCGAACTTCCCTGTCTGTCATTGGGTGTTGATGTTCACTTGGAAGAAAATTATATCTCTGTTCCTGCTGCATAGAAAGCCCCACCACACTTATAGTGGAGGATTATCTTTCATTGCTGCAGTTTATAAAAGTAATGACTTCAGGTAGTACACAGCAATTTCTAGGCAAAGGCGGATTTTCTGCTGGAGCCCTCATTAACACATTCTGGGCTTCTGTGGCTTTCCAAAGCCACTGTGAAGCCAGAAGGTGTTGTGCTATTTCTTGGCCAGCCTAGTCCTCTTGGGGAACAGAGCACTGGGCACTTGTCTAGAAGGACCTGTTTCTACCACTCAGTTACTGTCCTTCAGTGGTGCAGCCTGAGCAACAGCAGATGGGCAGTAATTTCGTTTGGTGCAGCTCCAGGATAGCAGCCATCCTGGGAGCTGCATCAGTAAAGGTAAGAAAAAGATCATGTTGAACTCTGATGGGACTGAAGAGACTTTTTTTCTTCCATACCTGAACATTTGGGGACAGATACATTTCTCCTTCTGGCTCTGCCTTTTCAAGCTTGTTTATTTCTCTGTTAAATTACCTTCTTGATGATGTCTCCTGCTCACCCTCCAGATGTGACTATTCTGTTTTCTCAGAAACAGCATCTCATAAGGAGAGACACCCTGGAAAAATTACCAGAGAAAAACATAGAGGGCAAATGGGATTAGGATTATTGGAAAAAGTGCAAATGACTTTTTCTTTTTTTTTCTGGCACTCACATCAGCATCCCCCTTGGAAGAAGAGGACAGGCACATTTGGAGAAACAGAGCTCTGCTTTTTCACATGTGTGGTCACCGCTGTGTGCCATTTTGCAAAGGCCAAGGTCCCCATCCCCATGAGGAATTCATCTTCCTACTCAGAGGCAACAAACCTGATGCTATGTGTTCTTTGGTTCCTTTCTTACTGCTCAGCTCTCCCTGCTGCACACTGCAGTGGAAACACTGATATATTTTCCATTCACAAGGGTGGTTTGAACCCAAATACATTCCCATCACACGGCTATCATATGGGCCGATGAAAATAATAAACCCTGGACACGGAGAAGGTACAGGATGTGGTTGTGCTAACAGAGCCAGTGTGCAGGTGGCAAGCCCTCCCAGCAGAGGAGCCAAGGGTCAGGAAACATGTGGAGCTAAAGGGGCGGAAGAGAAAGTAGTGAGCCTGGACTCAGTTTTCCTGATGACATGCATATCTAAGAGGAAGGATCAAGGCTACAGAAAGTGACTTTCGCTGGCTGCACCAGGTGAATATGGCAAAGCTGCCTACTTATCTGTGCTCTCCTAGATGGCTGGGGCCATGCTTCGTAGATCAAGCAGATTAAGGAAGGGAAGCAGAATTCAAAGTCCTTTAACAGTTCTTAATCAGGACCTGTTTTCCTCCCAGCCCCACCCCCGATCTGTTAGAAACCATATACCTATATTTTCCCCCTTGCTTCCTCTAATAACTGGATAATGTTATTACATACCAGTAGGTGTGTTATTCTCCTAGCATATTTTGACATCCATACCTTGGGTTTGCCTGAAATATTTTTCCACCAGTTCAATCAAAATATTTTCACAGGTTCACACACAAAAAATATCTGGTGACTGAAATGATGACAAGAGGATAGAAAATTCACAGTTAAATGGTGTGAATAAAGTAAATGACATTACAAATGAGTCAGAGGGAAAGGAATGAGGAGACAGAGGCTTATTCTACATAGTGACTGATCATACATCTGTGGATGTTAGATTTATTCTTCGCTGACTGTAGTTGCTGCATTTTCTGGGTTAAAAAAATTATTGTGATTTTTAAGAATTTAGAAATTGAAATTTTATGCTTAGATTCTCACCCTCTAAGAATATTCCTGTATTTCTGAGCCTGAGATAAAATAAGTCTTGTTGGCAGATATCAGTGACCCTGATCTCAATGTCTTCCTTCCTTGAACTGCTCAGTTACCTTTTTCTTGGCACACAACAGTCAGCAGATGTCAAAGAATAAGGAGGTGTGTGGTGTGTGGTGCCAAGACTTCAGTGCTGGCATAGTATTTCCTGCAATAAAGGGTCTAATTTCATGC
>NW_008678654.1:47286-56843 GCF_000695815.1 Acanthisitta chloris
ATGGACAAAAGTCCAAAACCAGGTAATCTGAGGTCCTGGGCAATCCTATAAGGTTTGCACCCTTTTCACTTAAATGTTTCCTTGCACCATTCATTTCTAATGGCAATACTTGTATCTTCAGGAAAAGGTCCTTCCTACCTATTTAAGCCTGGTGACTTTGGCATCCCTATCTACTTCTGCACCTGTGTGACTTGCACCATGTCATTCTGGGTCTCACGATTCCCATCTCACCTATTCTCCGTTGCCCGGCATTTCGCTGCTAGTCACAGCTAGAAGTGCCACCACTGAATCATAACCTCTGAAAAGAAGGCAATGCCCTAGAGAACAGCCTGGGAGTGCTCCACCACGTGGTCTCCTGTGTATCAGTTTTCCCAGCCTGTATCCAGGGCTCGCCTGGAAAATGTGATCCTGACAATGGAAAGGAACAGAGTTGGGCTCTTGCCCTTACTGCTCCCTTAGCTGCACGATGATTCTCTGGGAAACCCTCTAACCCCTCCCAAGGGTCTGTGTTTTCCTTGTAGTTTCCTTGGCACTGTTAGCCTTAATCAGCTCCCCCTGGATCTGGGCAGGAGCAAAAAAGTGTCCTCATTGCTTGTTATGAATGTTACAAGGGTCACCTTGGTTACTCCCACAGCCAAAAGGGCAGCAATGGCAATGTATTGCTCACAAGCTCTGAAACACCAATTGAATGAAATAATTTCAAAATGCTTATCAGCAATGTTTACTGTGCAGTTAATAATGCTCTACTAGTAGAATTCCAGAAATATTCCTGACCTCCCACAAAGTACATATGTATGTGTGTGTATACATATAAATGTATATATTATAGCTCCCATATATATCCCAGTTATCGTTTGTCTTTTTAGAATAATCTCAACACGGTGCTAAGCTTGCTATTACATATGATCCTAAAATCCTCCTGGATAACATGCAGGCTCTGAGTCCTTCATCAGCTATTAACCATTAGACTCTATCTTCAGCCAGGCTCAAGCTGCTAGTAAATATTTCTCTTCTCTTCCAGTAGAATTTGCACTTTAAAAAACGAACCATTGTGTCCCAGTGGGCTCCCTTTGCTGCCTGTAGTTTTCAAAGGTCAGACTACATGTCCTAATATTTCCTTTTGGCCTTCATGATCATTCTATGAATTTTGTGCATGGCCTGTTTGGGCGTCCCCCTCCAGAAAACAATGTGGAATGTATTTTTTAACCTTTGGTTGGTGACAACCTTTGGTGAGACAAACTTGGTGAAGAATACAGTCAGTGCCTGGTCACTTCCTTTCTCTTCCTGTTGATGCTTTTCTTCTGGTCTCCACATTGCAACACACCAGCTACTAAGTGTTCAGAGGATTCATTTAGCTACAACCACAACAGAAAACAATGAGAAGACGGTACAATATTTTGCTATGATATTTCTGCTTGGATAAGAGGAGTGAGAAAACAGACAGGTGATTTAAAAAAGTGCAATCAATCAGTCAACTTGTTCACAAATGTGAAATATATAGAAAACAGAGTTTGGGTTAAGGTTTCTGGCTTTAGGGTGAAGAATCTGCTTGTGATAATTGAGGTAGTCTGCTACCCCAGACTTTGATTTGTACTCCTGTAAGGATAGGAATTTGATCAGCAAAGAAGCTGTGACATTCTGCCTGTTCCTTTTCAAACCTTTAATTTGTATCCTGGAAGAGAAGTCTGAACAGAAGCTGAATTTGCCACTAGTGGAACAGGTCTTTGTTTGGGACAAATGATAGCCAATATCTCATAAAAATGTGTATGAAGTAAAACAAAGAAAAATATTAACATGCAAATACACAATTAGTTGTGATAAACTGTTACACTTTGTAAGAAAAAGGCTTTTGGGACATGGATGTTAAGAATCAATTCACCTATTACAACGTTAAAATGATTAAGCACATTGAAGGTATCTGTTGTGCAAATAAATTTTGATCATGGCATACTTGAAACAAGGTTTCCTCACTGCTGAGACAAAAATAGTTCTTCAGAGGAACTGTGACAGCCAGGTGCACCAGTACCCCAAAAAGTCTTTAGAAGAGTTGTGGAGTGATGGAGATGCCTCCTGTGTCTGTAGGGGCCCTTGCTGTGCCCCTTCTGGAAAGTTCTTTATGTTCTTATGTCCCTACATTGTGAGGACACTATATAATGCCCTGTAAGACTATTCAGTTACCATTCAGTTATCCTGGCTGTGAAAATATTTGTGAAGAAAATTAATTACCTGGAAACAACCAGTTTGGAAGTTTCCCCAAATGCTGTTTCAATGCATTAGCTGAGAAAGAAAGAAGTCACATGCTGTGTGCCATTGGCACTGATTTGGGGCAATCATTTAACATAATTTTGAACGATCACTATATAATTTGGCAATTACTGACACATTTCAGAAGTCCCCATCAATTTGTGCCCTAGGATCTCTTCCGGGAGTTCCTAACTAGAACTAGGGGTGTGTGCATAATGGTTTGGAGGCTGGGTGGGCTTCTTTTTCAGTTTTGTTGCTGAGCACACAAAAAAAATGACAGCAAATCCAGTCACTTCAAGGTACCTTCCAAAAAAAAGATGTAGAAGTATCAGCTCAAACTGATTATATTAGTTCTTCCAGCTGGAAAGAAATAGTGAAATGTTGTTGACTAGATGAAGTGCTACGCTTGACCCAATAAAGAAGTGCTTCATTTTTGGGCTGTTTTATTAAAGAACATGAAACCACAAATTGTATTCCGGCCAATTATGAATATATGGGACTTGAATAAACCTGAGAAGACTCTCTAATACCTACTTCTATTCTATACCAGAATAAAATTTCATCCTTGGCCAAGATCTGACAGAGCCAGTCTTTAACACCTCAATTGATACCAGTCCCAGACTCCCTAGACAACTTTAATCAGTGCTTAACTGCCCTGAAAGTCAGAAAATGTTCCACATTATCTGAGATAAATCTCCTGTCCAGAAAATTAGACTGATTATTTCCTCTCTTACCCATGGTGGCTATAAGGATAATTGATCAGGGACCTCCAGCCTTGTCCCACTGGAAGGCTGTTATCACACCAGTCTATCTGGTCTCCTCTTCTTCTAGATTGAACAGCCCCAAATTATTCAGCTTTTCCTTGTAGGTGTCGTTTTCAGAATTCATGACAGAGCTTTGGTCTCCTTTGCGTTGCCTCCAGTTTCAACTTCTAATCCTGTCCTATGAGGTGCTGGCAGTTTTTTCCAGTTGGTGTGACGTGTAAATTTTAGGCTGGTTCCCTAAGGAAATAGGACTTGCCTAATCATGTTTTATGTCTATCTATTTTTTTCTATCTACTTGATTCATAATTTGTTAACACTTCTGCCAGTTTCAAGAAAATATGACAGTGGTTAAATATCTCTAATATTTTAGGTCCATATATATTTCATTTAAGAAGTGGCAAGATGGAGAGACACCAGTGAAAGGCTGCAACATGATCAAAGCCTTAGCAGACACTGAGGCACCTCCATGGCAGAAATGTGCTATAAACAACCCAAAACTCCTCAGCTGGAGATTGTTCATTATGTGATATGGGAGACACAACCACCAGGGAGCTGGAGTGTCTTGCTTCTATGCCTAATGTAACAGTGACTTGTAAGAAGGTGTAGGATAGGCTGTCTCCCTGTCAGATACACTAATAATTTTTCTTTATTTCCTAACAAACCAGTAACAGATATATTTGGCAAACTGTTTCCCGAGCAATTAGACTTCTACCACCATGGAAATTCAGCTGTGGGAGGCCTGGCTTCAGGTCAGCAGAAAGCCTTAGACACCACACCAGAGGGGATGGCCACTTCAGGTTTCCTGATCGTGCTGTTCCACATCGAACGAAATCCTTAAATATTTGCAGGCACATGGTCCAGAATCCAGATCTTTTCTCCAGGACCCTCTTTGTGAATAGTGCAGTGCTTGCTCCCCTGTTCTTCTTCAGAGAATATTAAGGGAATTAACATAAAAACACAGCCATGTAGACAAAGTGTCTAAGGATACAGCTTTCCATTCCTGCAGCATGGAGGTGAGGGTACTCTTGTGAGATGCAAATCTCTTCACAGGAGGGGATGCACTGAAAGCATCCTGCACCAGTGAACTATTGAAAAAAAGGATTTTGTCTTTCTTCAGCAGTTTTGTCAGCCTAGGCTTTGAGGCTTTTTTTTCACAGACTTTCAACTTTGAGCAGCAAAAAGGAAAAAGGAAAAGCAAGGGGAAAAAAAAGAATGGATTAAAAAAAAGCAAACAAATATTTCATGTCACTTACTTCTGTGTAAGAATCTGTAGCTTGTCCTGTCACCAGTTGCCTATCCATTAGCCTAACTGACCAGGGGCTCAGACACTGAATTACCCTCTGCTTCCCACTCAGAAAGTGATGCTTCAGAGCTGCTTCCTGCTCCAAGCAGCAGAGAAATTTCCAGAGACTTCAACCATGTAAACAAGCAAAAGAATTTGCCTCTCCTCCACAAAGCCTTTGCCCCACAAAGGGTTTAGTGGGGAAAACCAGCATGGTAGGGAAAAAAATGAACAGCTTCATGAATAGAGGATGAGTAGGACTCTGCCATCCCGGCATGAGCAGTTATGCAGAGTTTTAGGACACAATGGGAATGAGCAAATAAAGAGTCAAAGAAATTGAATATTTCAGAGGTGCGTCCCTAAAATTCCATGTGCCTCCAACCATAATTACATGCCTAGGAATGGGGAGACATATCCAAGGCATGTTAGACTAGTCTGGGACTTGACAGCAATGAACCTGATCCTCCAGTTTTGTTATCATCAGCATCCAGCCAAGCTAGAATAAAGCTGCTTTGGGTTTGGCCACATGCACCAAACTCACACCTCCTTTTTGTAGCTGGACATTGCCAAATACAAGGCACATGTTCCTAGATTCCAGCAAAGATCTCAGTATTTTTGGTGTACTCTGGAAATAGAGCCATTCAAATCTCTACCTTTAGGCAACTCTGTCTGAAAATGAGTGGGCTTATGCTTTCTCATTCCTACTTCCACACCTGTTCTCACCTGAGACAGTGATTATTTCATTTCTAGCCAGAAGGTTAGATTTTTGTCCTTTCCAATGCTACTTGCAAGTCACCATGTTTTCTGGGGTCTACACATGAATTACATGTGTCATGCTAAATCTATGTCTGACTTTGCACATTGCTTACATGAAAAGTGATGACATTCAATCTCAAATGAATGCCTTCTCATTTTCTTGTGCTTCCACATCTGCCTCAGCTAGATTTATCAGTGTGCTGGTGATGTGTGCCTGATGAAAGCCACACTGTGGGAGTGTCAGTCTGCTGGAAGGCAGGAGGGCTCTGCAGAGGGACCTGGATCGGCTGGAGAGATGGGCTGATTCCAACATGACGGGGTTTAACAAGGCCAAGTGCTGGTCCTGCACTTTGGCCATAACAATCCCATGCAGAGCTCCAGGCTGGGACAGAGTGGCTGGAGAGCACCAGGCAGAAAGGGACCTGGGAGTTTGGAGAGACAGAAAGCTGAACATGAGCCAGCAGTGTGCTCAGGTGGCCAAGAAAGCCAATGGCATCCTGGCCTGGATCAGGAAAAGTGTGGTCAGCAGGACCAGAGAGGTGATTCTGCCACTGACTTGGTGCTGGTGAGGCCACACCTTGAGTACTGTGTGCAGTTCTGGGCCCCTCAGTTCAGGAAGGATATTGAGGTGCTGGAGCAGGTCCAGAGAAGAGCAATGAGGCTGGTGAAGGGACTGGAGCACAAGTGCCATGAGGAGAGGCTGAGGGAGCTGGGGGTGTTCAGCCTGGAGAAGAGGAGGCTCAGGGGAGACCTTATCACCCTCTGCAACTCCCTGACAGGAGGTTGGAGTCAGGTGGGGGTTGGTCTCTTCTCCCAGGCAACCAGCAGCAGGACAAGAGGGCACAGACTCAAGCTCTGCCAGGGAGGTGGTGGATTCACCATCCCTGGAGGTTTTCAAGCTGAGACTGGATGTGGCACTTAGTGCCATGGTCTAGTGACCACAGTAGGGTTGGACTCGATGATCTTTGAGGTCACTTCCAACCTGGTTGATTCTATGACTCTATGGGATGCATGTAATGTTGACCACTTGCAAACTTACTGAGCTACATGAGCAAAAAAGCACATACTCGGTGTTTTCAGGGCCAGCCTGATTGTTATTTGAATAATTAACCAAACCAAAGGCAGCTTGGCTGCTCCTGCAGCCACAGTGCTCCGGGCTCTGCTCGGACTCCTCTGCCGGGCTGCGCGAGGGGAGTCGTGACAGGTCGGGGAAGAGAGGGGAGGGGAGCTGTCCGGCTCCTCTGCTGCTTCTTTGTATGCTGCTTTTAATGAGCTGCTGGCGAGCAGAGGCGCAGATGAGTAAACAAAAGCTCGCCGGCCGCGTTTGTCCGGCCGAGGCTTCGTGCCCGTCCCGCGGCGCAGCGCGTTCCCAGTGCCCGAGCACGGACGCGGAGATTCCCGGCGGGCAGGCTGCGGCGGGCGGGGGCTGCAGGGGAGAAGGAAGACAAGCCCAGGGACTGGGAACATACTGATTTCAGACGGAAGCTACTCTCGCAGGGGCTCTGGGAGACGCGGTGCAAGAGGGAATCAATCCGAGGACACATGGGGTCATGCGCAGGGTCTGAGTGTATCCCTCTGTCTCTCCTGCATCTCTTCCGGCCCAGTCTCACGCTGGGCTGAGATCTGCTCAGTGTGGAGCTCTTTCCAGCCCCCCATTTCTTTGCTGGCATTGTCTGGCCAAGGCAGGGACACTTTTCTGAACCTTAGATTCAGAAGATTTTAACAGTCTTGACAAGTTTTCTTGTTATTCAAGGCAGGTGAGGATGCTGAGACAGAGGGTAGGGTAGTTTTAGAAGCCACTGCATGCCATTTTCAGATCCCACGGAGTTTTCCAGATTGAAACTGCCTCCAAGGAGGGAGGAATCCCACCCTGTACTCACTGAATTGCATTAATATATTTGGCTTCGCTCCCTAGCTCCCCATGGTTCAGCACTGATAGTCTCTGGTGCAAGCTGGGCTATGCTAGATATGCTACAAAAGCATATGATGACACAAAGGGTGTGCAGAGATCTCAGACTAAAAGGCTGAATGAGAAATCTGCCATCCCTTGAATCACTGGGGTTTTGGTTTTGTAACCAGACATATGTGTCCCGTAGCTATTATGGTAGCAGTATATTTAGATGAATCTTTCACTTGGACTTTGGGCAACTGTCTTTATTCTGTGCTCGGGTTAATTTTTATCTCAGAGGTTCCCCACAGCATCTTCCCGTGACAATCCACTTGAGAAAGCCCCATCAAAGCTCAAAATAGAAAAATCAGTGTAGCGAAGCACATACTGTACATCCTGTGTTGGTAAAGTCACCATACACCTTTTCTAGCTCTCACTTTCCACAGACACCTACCATATTCAGTAATACTTGGCTGTAGTTTTTATTAGATCTTACTAGAAGATTAGCCTCACCAACACCATCTATATAAGTAATTTGAATCAGATGAAGAAAAGCCCTACATCTGTTGAATGACTCTCCAGAGTAAAGTTATGCTTGTGCTTAGATGTGTACAGGGTCAGGTCTCCATATCTGGAGTGTAAAGAAGTTACCTTCTTGTTCTCATTGGTACCACAAATGTCTCTGGTACTATAGGTATGGCAATTCATGCAGTGAAGCAGCAGTTCCTGTAGCATTATTCTAGTTAACAAGATTATACTGACAGCCAGGAAAAGTACTGAAGGATTGTGTCCCATTTAGGAAGCACAGTGTAAAGACTGAGATTTCACTGGGGTCACTCTGGGAGATAAAAACACTTTGCCCTTTTGAAACATGCAGTTCCCTGTGGATGCTTAACATTCGCAACATGCAAGCTCCTTGCTGCTGGCTGCTCAGTTTGATGTGTGCACTGACCAGTCAGGAGGTTTGTATGTTTGAGGTGACATCCCCCCTCCTTTACTTCCCTTCCTTTCCTCAGGACTCTGCAGGAGAGAAGGAGGCAGGGGATATGGCAAATGCCAAGGGGCCTAGGGAGGGCTAGCATTCATCTATCTCTGGTTAGATATGCTTATGGCAAACAGTTGGGTATTTGTTCCCAGAAAGCTCAGGCACCAAAATAATTTTCAACCCGAGCCACTCACTTAATAGCAATGACTGTGCATGAAAACAGAGCCCAAGTGGTATTGCAATGAGATATAGTGTGCACATCATCTGACTAAATTTTGGTAAAGTCACTTGTTAAAACCAATATAGTGGCATATTTTCTACAGCTGCATTTTTGGAAGCTCAAGTAGGACTACAGAAAGAACCAAAGTGACCTACCAGTGATTTTACTGTGTTCTCTAGATCCTGTAATAATTTCATATGACTAGTTTTCAACTTACCCCTATAATTTCATTTGCTTTGTTGACTAGCTAAACTGCTTTTGAAGCAAACAGTTCTTGCAGGTCATCCATCCCCTACCAATTTTTTTTCTCTTTCTAGTCAAACCCAACAAAAACAGCATCACCACAAATAAAGTGGCCAAAATTGGCCATTTAGCAGTAGAAACCCTTGGCTCTCACTAGGTATTTGTCACTAGCACAGAAACCCTATGTGCAGCCTAGTCTCAGAAAGGGTCAGTCATTGAAGTGACTGACAGAGTTCCTAAAATCATTTAGAAATACCAATGACCAGACCTACAGTACGATGGAGCTGGGGATATTGATGAGAGCTGCCAATATTCTGGTTTAAGAGCTCATAAGGATAGGGAGTACACTTTTTATTTTCATCATGCTGACTGGCTGCCTCTTGAATCACATGAGTCTTCTTTGACTTTTCATGGATTTTATTGGATCTCTGGGAAAAATTTGGCTTCTTCCACTCCCTGTATCTTTCTGTGAGCAACAGGGGTGTAATTTAAAAGGAAATTACACTCATCCCCCAATACAGTAAACCAGCTGGAATTGCATTGCATGCAAAATAAAATCACTGCTTCATTAACCTAGTCATTTGTGGACAAGCTCACATGCAGATTTGCAGGGAAAGGGGAAAAGGTAGCACATAGAGGTATTAGTCATTTGTGGACAAGGTCACATGCAGATTTGCAAGGAAAGGGGAAAAGGTAGCACATAGAGGTACATATATGTTCTACATGCATAATTATGTACACAGCTGTGTGTTTCTGTCTACCTGATTATTTATATATCTCTCTTTGCAGATGTATATATTCCCCCCAGAGGCTGTTTGGGTAACACATTCATAACCAGGTGTTTATTTTCCCCAAAGGACTAACTCACAAACTTCTCTTTAAGAGTCACTGGTTAATCATTTTGATTAAAAGGTACAACTCCAGTTCAGGGGTTTATTTTTGTAAAAAAAGTCCGACGTTCAGTGTGAGAGTGGAATAGTTCCTGCCATGAGGAGCATCCTGCAGAGAACGGGACGGGCTGCTGGGGCGTGGGAAGGGTGAGTGTTGCAGGGAGTTGTGGATCCCGTTAGCTGTGATGTAGGTGCTTAGGGTGGTGGTGCAGGATGCACGACTAAGGGACTCGCACGTTGTGAACTCTGCACCGATCCTGCAGACTTTTCAAACCCGGTGGGATG
>NW_008678655.1:0-12608 GCF_000695815.1 Acanthisitta chloris
GGGAGATGAGTGAAGCTCACAGCTGGTTCAAAAATCCCTGCGAGGCCCTAAAACACGAACAGCTGAGGGGCCCGGAAGGCTGCTCTGGCAGCATGTGGAATGGCAAAAATCAGCTCCTGGGGGTGGGGAGTGCTCTCCTCTGCTCAAAAACACCAGGTGCTGGGTGGCTGGGGCTCCACACGACGCGGCGCTCGGCACCACAGGCCTTGGGTTGGTTTGAGTTGCTGATGCTGCGTCGCCAAACCCTGGGGGTCAGTGGCCTCATGGGGTGGGGGCTCTCCCCTGGCAGCTCTGCTGTGGGCTGGGGCTGTGGGACAGCAAGTGTGGTGTCCTAGGCACGTCTGTGGCAGGTCCCTTGGGGCGCAGGAGCTGCCCAGGCTGTGCAGGCTGGATGTGATATCTCATGAGAGACCTTCAGCAGCTCTGTAGACAAATCCCTGCAGTGCTGGGGCTCCACCAGGCTGGGTTTTGGGAGTCTGTGCAAAACAGGGAGGAGAAGGAGAAGGGAGCCTGCAAAGTTGTGGAGCAAGGCTTGAAATGCAGCTCCCAAAGATTCCAAACATGCTAGGAAAGCATTTCATTCTCCGGAGCTGATGCTCATGCCGCAGGTTTGGGAGATGTACTGGGTTTTCCTGGTTCCTGTGGCCGCTGGTGGAGCCAGGTGGGCACTGCCATGCCAGGCCCTGTGCTCTGCTGCTGTGGCAGGTGTTGGTGAGTTTCTCCCTTGCCAAAGGGACTGTCTGTGCTTGCCCTCCAGGACGGACGTGCTAGGCCCTGGCAGCACCCCAGGACCTGGGCACTACAGGAACTGGAACCCACCGCTCCTGGGCAACCTCCCTGAGGACTTCCTCCGCATCCTGCCCCAGCAGACAGCCAGTGCACAGGTGAGACTTGCTGCCCCTTCCAGCCCATGTCCTGGCTCCTCAGCATGGCATGGAGCACCAATCCCAGTCCTCACCCACCCTGAGATTGCAGCATCTGCACTGTGCAAACATCTGGGTACCAGGTGCATACTAAACCTGGAGCAACTAAACTTGGAGCATGTCTTGTTCAAGGCAGGACCAAAGCAGACAAGGTGTGAAAGGGGAACCTTTCAGTGAGGCTTTGATATTTTTCCTGCCATTATCCCAGTGTTCAGTGCCAGAAGTGACACTTGCCATAAGCACCTAATCTTTTCAATGATGTGAAAATCTTCCCTTCTGCCCTGGCAAGGAGCAGCAGGACCAGTAATGCTCTTGGGGAGAGCAGCACTGCCAGGGAGCTCAGGGGCTGCTGCAGAGCAACTTGGGAGGGAAGCCTAGTGCAAGCCAAAAAATTTGCCCCTGGGAAATTAGAGTCCCCATGTGCTTTGTGGCAGTTTTGAAGCCACAAGGTTTGGGTACCTGCAGCAGGGCAGCAACAGGCAGTGCCCTGTGGGGAACAGGCAGCCCCAGCACAGGCCACGCTGGGCATGCTGCAATCCAGAGTGTCCCTTGGCTCTTTGCTAACACAGGAGGCTGCAAATAGGACCAGCAACCTCCTGGCATGGTGAGGGGCTGGGGGGGCTGCAGGCACCCTGCTCCTCCCTCCCTTTTCTGCTCCAGAGGCAGCCTGCCACCTTTTCATGAATGATTGCCCTGCAAGTTGAGCTTTGTGGGCTCTATTACCTTTCTGGGAATAGGAGCGTGCCAATTCATTCGAGCTCAGGGGGAGGAGAGGAGCAGCTGCCCTTTTCTTTCCCCGGTAATTGTGTGCTTTTGATTTTTATGGCTCTCTGGGAGCAGCTACAAATCAGATAAATATTGTAGGCAAGGATGAGGTTGTGCTGCAGCGCGCGGCTCTGCTGCTCCCCAGGTGCCAGGTGTGACGTGCCTCGTGCAGGGACGTTTGTCAGTGGGAAATTGCAGCCTCTGCTTTTTAGAGATGGGAAATAAAAGCAGCAGCACTGGCTGAGACCATTCCGTCACCTCCACACCAGGCTCTGTCATGGCACAACCTCACAGTTTAAAGTCTATGCAGAGAAGCACTTCTGGCTCTGAGAAGTCCCTGGTCCTGTGTGGGATGTCTATCCCCTCCGCTCCATCCTCCCTCCTGATGGGCAGAGGCATTGATGCCTTGTCTCTCTTTATCCCCTTTGCAGGAGGGACAGTGCCCTTGGCTGTTGGACACAGGGTGAGGAGGGAGAGACCCCATGGGGTGGCTGTTGGGGCTGGGGGTACAGAGGCAGAACAGAGGGGCAAAAGGCCAAGCACAGCTGCTGCAGGGACCCCCTGCTCGCACTGCTGTGGGCACTGAGAGCAGTGACTGAGCTCTGCCCTGCTTGGCTCCCAGCAGGGCTCCCACAGCTGCCAGCAGCCTGTGCCACGGGGACTCATCCCGCGGAGTCAGGGCTCCCTGGAGCAGGAGCGGCGCTGGAAGCAGTACCTGGAGGACGAGCGGATCGCGCTCTTCCTGCAGAACGAAGAGTTCATGAAGGAGCTCCAGAGGAACAGGGATTTCCTCCTCGCCCTGGAGAGAGGTGAGAAGTGCCTTCAGAAAGCTCTGGGTTTTGGGGGTGTGCCCTTCCCGTGACACTGGCTGCTGGCAGCATTGCCATGCCCATGGCATCGTGGCTCATGCCAAAGCGGAGCCAGTGCCAAGCTGGGGGAAGGTGGTCTGACCTACTCACACCAGGCAGTGAGTGAGCTGCTCCCCAGGCTCCTGCTCTGGGTGCTCAGTGCCTGCCACAAGGCTCTCCTCCTCCTGCCCACCTCTCTGCAGTGTCTCTGGCACAGCCCAGCAGAATCCATAGCAAGGAGCTTTGGAAATGCCCTCTGGGCCCTCCCCAGCTGTGTGCCCTCCCCAGGTGCTGGCAGGTCTGAAACGGAGAGCAGTTTTGCCCTGATTGCTCCTTCCCTGTCACCACATTCCTTCCTAGCAAGCTGGTTGCTCATCCAGTGCCATGGGGAGTGCTTGAGGGTGTGGATGGTTTTACTGCTGCAGATCTCAGAGCTGTCCTTCCCCTCCTTCCAAGCCCCCTGACCGAGGGCCTGGCTCCCTCAGAGGCCTCACTAGTGCTTTGCAGGGTCCTGGCAGCACCTTCACTGCAGGTGGCTGGAAAACCACGAGTGTGCTTTTGGCAGGCAGGCGGTTCCTGTGGTGCTGTGAGGAGTGCTCCTGGTGCTGCTGCAGGCTCCCACTGCAGTGCTTGTGGGCACTGTGCTGAAGCAAAGCCCCAGCTCCCTCCTTTGCCATCAGGCTGTGCAGCCCCAGCTCCCTCCTTTGCCATCAGCCTGTCCCTCCACAGCCACGGGGGCTGTGAGAGGAGAGGGAAGTGGAGCCACGTGCTCTGCCTCGAGGGTCTGATCGAGCAGGGCACCGTGCTTTTTTGTTTTTCAGATCGATTGAAATATGAGTCAAAAAAATCCAAGTCAACCAGTGTTGCTGTCAGCAACGACTTTGGTTTCTCCTCTGTATTATCAGGTAACTCTCAAGACACACATGAGAATCACCCCTCCACGGCAGGATGCCCCACAGCCCCTGCATTCCCAGCCCTCTCTCCAGAGTGGCTGCAGGGGGGGAAACTGGCACTGATCCCTCCCTGCTGGCTCTAAGGTTGGAAGAGGAACTAGTGGGTGATGGAGATGGGCACTCCTGCCCTCCCCACATGGAGGTGCTGCTGCATTCTGCCTCTGTCCATCCTGCCCTCCCTGATCGGGGCTGGAGCAGAGGATTGTGCCTGGGAGGCATAATGACTGTTCCTGGGTAATCCTGATTAACCTCGGGAGCAGAGCAGCTGCCCAGAGTCAGAATTAGAGCTGTGTCTGTCGATGGCCCCGCGCGGGGTCGGGCAGCCTGGCTGGGCACACCGAGCTGGGGCAGGGGCACGGGCCCAGGGGCTCCTGATCTGCTGACCCTGCTGTCCTGGGGAGCACATCCAGCACCCAGACTGCAGTGAGTGCCGTGGGTCAGCTGGGGCTGCTGACACCAAGGCAGCACCGAGGGAGGCTGCTTGTGCTCAGGGTGTGCTGCACACCCATGTCTGCACCCACCACCCAGGGGTTGTGTCTGCAGGGGGGCCTTGCCCAGAACCAGCACCCTCATCCCACCTGCTCAGCTCAGCTCGAGACAGGGCTGTGCTTCGCCGGCGCTGGAACTGGGTCACGGAGATGATTTGTCTCCCTGGCCGCGCACGCACTGCCCCTGACCAGATGTTTGCCTTCCAGGTGACGTAGCCCCCTCTGGAACCAGCGAGGCCGGCGGTGCCGTGTCTGACGATGCCTTATTCAGAGACAAATTGAAACACATGGGAAAATGTGAGTGGGTTTGCAGAGTGATGCCCGGGGGGTCTGGAGGGAGCAGGGACAGGGCGGGCAGGGGGCAGCAGTGCCCACCCAAGCATGTCTGCTCGGTGTGTGTGCCTGTGTGTGCACGTTGGCTGGTACACACGTGGCTGTGTGTGCATGTCAGCCAGCACACACACGCCTGCCAGCACACGTGCCAGGGGTTCCCTGGCACCTCCCTTGGTGGCTGGGCACACACATCTCATTGCCCTGGAGTCACGCAAACGGCACTGGCCGCCGCGCGCTGCGGTGCTCAGCCAGTGCTCAGCCCTGGCAGCAGAGATTTGGGGTTGAGTTTCCACCTGCATTTCACAGCCCTGGCCCTGCCTGTCTCCTTCCTGTTGCCTGTGGCAGCTTTGGGAAGGGTTTTGGGGTGAGACCCTCACCCATCTGCTTCCTTCCAGCCACGCGCAAGAAGCTGTTTGAACTTGCCAGAGCCTTCTCCGAGAAGACAAAGATGAGGAAATCGAAAAGAAAACACTTGCTGAAGCACCAGGTGTATCCTAAAACGGGCTAGGGAACTGTAGGGGGGTGTGAGGCTGGGGAAAGCCCTTGTGACACTACACCCACATCTTGGCCCCACAACTCGTTTTCCTTAGCAGAGGGCACAGCATGGGGACAGCAGCTTCCACGGCAAATCTTCTTGACGACGTGGAAGGACATGCATATGGTAAGGAAAGTTGTGCCATGCCGTGCTGGGGGTGCTGTGCTCAGCATGGCTAGATGAGCCTTGCACCACCCCAGGGCTAGCTGCATCACCCCACCTAGCAGAAATACCCCCTTGGGCCAAAGCTTCCCTCCAGTGTCCTCAGGCCTGGTGGCAGGGAATCCCAGTGTCCCTCTGGGAATTGCAGGGAAGTCCCTGCCCTGGGGCTGGGGCCAGGCTGCCTCCCCAGAAGCACCTCCCTGGAGCTGGGCTGAGGCACAGCGGCTGCTGTCTCTGTGTGGAAGTGGCTGCAGCCCCAACTGCCTCTGCCTTTTAGATGAAGACGTCCAAGCGCGGAGGCAACAGCTTCAGGAGGAGGAGGAGACGCCGAAGGAAGGGCAGTAAATGGTGAGAGGCACCTGGGGACAAAGGATTCCCAGTGAGTGTATGAATGGTCCTGTCCATCCTGGCTGGAGGAGGGTGCTGTGTGCTCTGGGTTAGGTCTGGATTGTGTCTGGGTGGGGACGAGCCCCATCAGTGGGCTGTCCACAGTGTGGCTGAGGCTGAGCACGCGCCGTTCTCCTTCCCTCCCTCTCCTGCAGGTCCCAGCGCTGGGGTTTCTTGCTGGCACAGGATGTGCACGAGGCTTCATCAGGAGATGGCTGAAAAAGGAAAAAACCACCCAATAAATCACCCAGATTTTGGCTGTTCCCCCTCCGCTGCTGTACTCCTCCGAAGTACAAGTATCGAAGTGAGGCACGAGGTTTTCTTACCAGTGGTTTGAAAGCAACTTTTCCTATTGAGCAAATCAGCCAAAAAGGAAAAACAAAAAGAGGAACACAAAAGCAGGCAGCTGCTGTGAGCAGCTGTGGAGGAGCCAGCGGAGCTCAGGCTGGGGAGGAGCAGTCCTGGCTGCTCTCTCGGCGCAGGAGGAACGAAATCAGTCGTACTAACGAGGATCCGTTCACACGTGGGGTCTGCTCGGCCGGAGCACTCCTGAACATATCTGTAGTGGTCTGATGTAACTTTACTCTGCGCACACCGGAACAAAAACCACGTGAGAAAGGGAAGCTAACAGCTGTTGTCTATTATTGCTAGGAGTAATGAGCAGAGATTCAGATCAGGTAATAGTCAAATAATATAAATTGTTTATAAAGGAAAGGCCTTCTTTTCCTAGGCATTTCACTTTGAATTAAACCTTTGCCTTTGGCATTGCTAAAACTGCCTTGAAGTCGGGACGCTTTGTGCCACCGCGGGGCAGCACCAGGGGCTGGATTTCACACCAGTTTAACCCTCACTGGTGGAGCAGGACACATCCCGTGGGGTGTTGGGTGCTGGGGGTGATCCCAGAGCTTGGAAGCTCCAGGGATTCTCCCGTCATAGGCCAGAGGCAAAGCCTGAGCTGGGAGTTTGCAAGGCTGGTGTGGAGGTGTTTTCAGCACAGGGTTTGCACAGGGCTTTGGGGCAGTGCTGGTTTGGTGCAGGGCAGAGGTAGAGCCCCTTCCTCGTGCCCACAGTGGAGGGCTGGGGGCTGGCAGGCAGCACTGGAATCGTCGCAGCTTTCGGAGGTGCTGTCAGACTAAAAATAATTACGTAAACAAATTCCTTTGCTGTGTAAGTAATGAGTGAAGAGCGTAAAGTCAGAATTCACTCCCGCCAGCACATTTTCTCCTCCTTTATCGGCACGGCATTCCCTGCCAAGTGCAGGAGGTGGCTCTAGACGTGCCTGTTTCAGCACAAATGTTGCAGGATCGGAGCTTCGAAGGCGGCAGACTCAGGAGCCTCAGCCATCAAACGCTCACGCAACTGTTTTCCCTGCCTCTCCGCGGGGTTTGGTAACAAAAGTCCCTGCTGCAGGCTCCCGACAGGCTCCTCTTCAGTCCCAGGGGAGCCCGTGTGCCTTTGAACTGGACGCCAAGATTTCCTCCCCCGCGAGCGGCACAGCCTCTGCACCTGTTGAGCTCTGCTGCCATCACCCCAGAGCCGCGGGGCGATCGGGGGCACCAGTGTGCTTCGCCCTGGACTGGTCCCTGGCCAGGCCTGGGGCTGCCTCCAGGTGTCTGGGGCTGCAGAGCCTGGGTAGTGCCCCTCCAGCACAAACGAAGCGCTCCTGCAGCACTGGCACTCGAATAAATCCCAGAGGGCAAGGGCAGGATGCACTGAGCTGGGAGCACCCCAGGATGCCAGCGAGCTTTGTGTTCCAGAGCAGCAGAAATGCCACCCAGCCAGTCCCAGCTTTGGTGTCTGCGCCTTTGCTTTCGAGGGAGCATCCCACGAGTCATGACAGCCTTTGAGAGGTTAGGGTCACCCCAAGCCATGCTGCAGGCAGCCCCGAGCTGCAGGGGCCACAGTGTGTGCCCCAGGGCTGCCCTGCACCATCCAGGGTAGCATGAGGGTCTGGAGGAGCTTGTCCCCGCCTGGTTCAGGGTGCAGAGAGCTAAGCGTGAATCTGGGAACAGAAAATCCTTTAGTCCCTGGGTGGGAATTTATTCCCAGACTGAGAGGTAGTGGAGAGAAGGAGCTCCTTCCCTACCACCCTCTGCTGGCCCTGGGGGCCGGAGGAGGCTGCCGTTATTCTCTCCCAGTCCAAAGCAGGTCTCTGCATATTTGGAAGAAAATCAAGCTTGGAACCGGCTCAGCTTGTCACTGTTCCAGCACCCCTTAGCTACCGCGGGCTTCACTCCCAGCGAAGTTTCCATGAGCACAGGAAGCTCGGGCAGGCGCTCAGGCTCTTGTGGGAAGGGAATTCTGCTCTCCCAGACGAGGAGGTGGTTACGGGGGGGCTGGGCTGGCCCGTGGGGGGCTGAGGCAGCAAAGCACTTGTTCCCAGGCACTCAGAGCACATCTCCCTGCTGCTGAGCCTGTGGAGGGTTTGCCATGCTCCTTGTCCGGGCTGTGGAGGATCTGCTGAGCTCTCCTTGGCCAGGCTGGTGCTGGGCACGTCTCACATCACGTCACAGGTCAGTCCTGCTGCACCCCTGGCTTTGGCAGCAGCCAGGGGCAGAGGAGGATGCTGTCCCTCCTCTCAGACTGCTCAGCCTGTGAGTTAGGTGACAGATCCGTGTCACCCCTGTAAACCAGCCAAGGTTTCCTGGTGGAGGAGCCCCAGGGCAGCAGCTGCCTCTGCTTTCTGGCTGAGCATGTCCCCGAGGAGTGCAGCACCCTCTGCTCCCCATCATGCTCCCCAGGACCTGCCAGAGCCTGCAGGGCTCTGAGAAATGGGGAGAGGCAGGAAGGGTGGCCCAAGGGGTGTGAGCTGGGGTGCAGGGGCTGTGGGGAGGGCACAGGAGGGTGCAAGAAACTGCTGAGTTTGAAGGTCCTTGTGCTGAGGGTGGGCACCACACTGTGAGCACACAGGGCTGGCACAGGCCCCTGGGGATATCTTTGCTAACACCATCTAACAACTTGCCCTTAAACATCCCAGGCCAGGCACAGCCTCTCTGGATGATGTCACTCCGTAGCCATGCCAAAATATCTTGGAGGCACAAAGCATCACGTTAATGGAGGATAGAGAGGGATGATTTTTGTGTCCTTTCAAAGCAAAAATCAGGTTTAATGAATAGAAAGGCCACAAACATGGCTTGGGAGCCAAAATGCATTTCTTACATCAAAATGTACCATTCTCAGTGATGTTTGTATTGTTTCTTTACAAAGAGGTTTAAAAAGAGCAAACCAAACTGATCTGTGATGTTTGTGAGTGTGGCTATTTTAGAATTTATTTCCAGAAGTGATTTTTTTTAAAAGATGTTTAATAGTAATTCCTATAATAAAGTCCTGTTGTATCTTAGCACTCAGGTGTATTTTGTCACTCCCATTTTTTACAGAGGGAAGAAGAAATAAAGGGGATGGGGAGGGAAGGGGCAGTTCTTGATCAGTTCCAGCTATGCCTTCAAGGCTGCAGGTGCCCCCAGTCTGCCCTGGCTCGCTGCCTCCCTGCTCCTCATGGGGCTGAACTTGCATCTGATGATTTTCTTGAGAATCAAACGATTTTCTCAGGAACCCATCGCTGGGGGAAGCAATTCCTGCTTCCTCCCGGCAGGATGTCTGACTCAGCAGCAGGTGCCCTCCGGTGCCTGTTGTGGGAGAGTGCAAGAAGAGCACCGAGAACTCACAGCGAGCGAAAAATGCCTGTGTTTCGGAGAAAACCCTGGCACAGATGGGGATGCTCTGGGGATGCCGCATCCCTGTTCCTCCCTGCTCCACCTCGGCGGGCAGAGCGGCACCACCCCGAGTCACGGTGGGCACTGTGTAAGACCGAATCCTCAATCCCCATCCTAATTCACGGATCCTAAATCCCCTCCACTTTAGCGGATTGGGACGGGCACCCCCTGCTCTCCTTGGCCGGGATTTCAGCTAGGTTGCCAGGGGGGCTCTGCACCAGGGAACCCCCTGGCACCACATCACAGCTCTGGGGGCAGAACTGTGATCCCTGTGGAAGCTCTGGCACATCCATGAGCAGCTCCGCGGGTGGGACCTGCTTTTCAGGAAAGAGCGGGAAAGGATAAAGGCTGTGGGTTACCCACTTCATCCTGAGAACAGCAGCCCCCTCGGGGCGTGTGGCTTTTCTCTAAGCTGGTTCACTAGCCATGGCACAGAACTCCCCCGAGCCGCCTGCCTGGCCCCGCGCCTCGGGACGGGAATGCGGTGCTGGAATGAATTATTTCTGCGGGATGTGTTATCCAGCCCCAGCCCCGCACGTTCCCCTGCCGCTCTGCCAGGCTGGAGCTGGGCGGTGCTGATGGAATTGCTGCCGGTCGGGCTGATCCCAGCGTCGCTCCCCAAGAGCATCCCTTGCTCAGCGCTGGGCTTGGCTTCCCCTGCCTTTCATCCTCCCTGCAACAGGCGGGAGGAGGAAAACTCGCGCTGGGAAAGTCGTCAGGGGCTCAAAAATCAGCGTGTGGACCCAGAGGTGAGGTGGGTCTGTGACAGTGTGAGGGAAAAACACTGAGTCCCACTTACAGGAGACTTGTAAGCCCCAGTCAACACCCAAAATGTTGGTCTCAAACCCTTCATTTTTGGGAAAAGTAGGACTTTTGGATCACTCAGGCTGTGCTGTCATTGAGAAATACCTCCTGGGCAGTCTGAGCAGAGGGGCTGTGACACAGGGATGGCTCCAAGCCTCCACCTCCCCTTCTGTGGGCAGCCCACGACTCTCAGGAGGCTGTTTCGAGGCTGTGGGACGTGGTGCTTCGTGGGCAGCCCCGGGGGCAGCAGCAGGGCTGGGGGCAGCCCTGCCAGCAACCCCACTCTTCGCAGGGATAAACTGGAGTTCGCTCACCCTGTGCCAACTGTCCGGGAGCAGCTTTCAGTTCTTGGCAGAATTAGAGCTTCCCAACCTCACGTGTGGCTTGGAAACCTTCCCTGTGAAAGAAGACCCTGGAAAAAGTCAAGGCATTCTTGCCTTAAATGTCAAAAGCATCGAAATACTGGAGAAACCCTGGCTGCTGCCTTCCTGCTGCACGCCGCGGGGAGCCAGAGCTTTCCAAAGGGCTGCAAAGTCCTGCCGAGTCCTTTGAGCAGCTCAGATGCAGCCCTGGAGCAGTCCCAGCAACTCCCTTTTGAATTCCTTTCCTCCACAGGGACAAGCGTTTTGCTTTCAAACCGTATTTTAAGAAAAACAGCAGCTGAGAAGGGCCCAGGGCTGAAAACTGGTCAGATGAGGATGAAGCTGGAAATGTCTGAGCTGGCGTCGATACCTGCTGGTTGTCAGTCTGCCGTGGAAATTTACTGCCCCCTTCCTTTCCGAGGCTGGAAGATGGAAGCAGGGATGTATTTTTTTTCCTGGCAGCTCATTCCCAAGCTAAGGGCTGCACCTAGTGACCAGGCAGCGCTCCCTGCCATGCGCTGCTCCAAGCCAGGTTGGTGGAAATGCTGACTGGAGGAAGGGTGTTACGCAGGGCCCGGGTGGAGCTGCTGCATTTTAGAAATCAAGGTAAAAACACGGAGTGGGATGCTGTGGTGCCCAGGCACCCTCTGCTGTCACCTCCCAGGCTCAGCGAGCAGGGCAGGACCACACCATGGGGCAGCTCCTGGACAAGGCTTGTGCAGATCTCACATTGCCTGTGTGAGACCCAACACTAAAAGGTGTTGGACTTGGTCATCTTGGAGGTGTTTTCCAGCCTTAATGATTCTATGAAAAGGCAATGGGGTGAGGCTGATCCTCCTCACGTCCTGGTGCTGGTCACGGTGTGCAGCCTGATGTCACCACCAGCCCCCACACTCACTGCCTGGAGGACAGACCCTGGGGACAGCAGACAGGGCAGATGCCCAGTGCAGTGGGAAGAGATGAGCCCCAGCCCCTGGGGATGTCATTCCTGCCGTATGGAGAGAAATGACTTCACTGTGGAAGTGCAGCCACAACATAGAATGGCAGTCTCCGATGTGTCCCCTCAGTGTCAGACCAGCCAGTGGGGACCGGAGGGAGTTCCAAGGGAGCTCCTGCTCTCCTTGGAACACTGCTCCTCATCCAGGACAGCTGTCCTGCCCTGTCACTGCTGTGCTGCCCTGTCACCCACAGCAGCTGGCAGCCCCGACGGCTCCGACAGAAACCGGAGATGGTGGCCAGGCCCTGCACGTGTTTGGCAAGGGGACAACTGCTGCCCCACGGCTCGTCCACCTTCCTGGCCCCCAGCACTCACAGCCCTGAGGCTTAGGGAAGCACAGCTGGAGTCACCTGATTCCAGGGCTGCTGCTAAGGAGGACCCTGGGAATTTGGACGTGGTCATTCCTTTTTGCCACCTCGAGGAGAGCTGTGACCCCAAACTGTGCTGCTGTACCCCCCGGACTATGCCTGGCCTGGAGGAGGGTGTTGTTTGGAAGCAGAGGATGGATCTGCTGGTGGTGGTGCCAGTGGGTCTGGAGGCTGGGACGGGGGCAGTGAGGGGTCAGTGGTGCTGCTGGGGGCAAAACCTGGACCGAGGGGTCCCAGGTCTCCCCCATCCCTCATGTGCCCAACAGGGCTATGAAGATGGTGAAGGGTCTCAAGGAGAACCATTCAAGGAGTGGCTGAGGTCACTTGGTGTGTTCAGCCTGGAGGAGTCTGAGGTCACACCTCAGGGGTCTGCAGTTTCCTCCCAAGGGGCAGCTCTGCTCTGATCTCTGTGTGACCCTTGGGAATAGCATGAAGCTGTGGCAGCAGTTTAGGCTGGGTATTAGGAATAGGTTCTTCCCCCAGAGGTGTTTGGTCACTGAACAGCTCCCAAGGGCAGTGGTCATGGTCCCAAGCCTGACAGAGCTAAAGGAGCTTTTGGACAACACTCTCATTCACAGGGTGGGATTGTTGGGGCATCCTGTGCAGAGCCTGATCCCCTTGGGAATAGCATGAAGCTGTGGCAGCAGTTTAGGCTGGGTATTAGGAATAGGTTCTTCCCCCAGAGGTGTTTGGTCACTGAACAGCTCCCAAGGGCAGTGGTCATGGTCCCAAGCCTGACAGAGCTAAAGGAGCTTTTGGACAACACTCTCATTCACAGGGTGGGATTGTTGGGGCATCCTGTGCAGAGCCTGATCCCTGCGGGCCCCTCAGCTCAGGATATTCTGTGACACGGCGGCAGGAGCCTCCCAGGACACGCAGCTTCCACCAGTCTCAGCACTGCCGGTGCTTCCCGGGCTGGTGCTGATGCTCCGGGTCCGACCCCTTATGTCGCGACAGTGCTGGGGGAGCC
>NW_008678656.1:0-1285 GCF_000695815.1 Acanthisitta chloris
ACTGAGCCCAGACTGGGGGTTCACACACCCACCCAGGTATGGACCCCCTGCACCTCCATCCTGCTTGGGGGTCCCACACCCACCAGGGTATGGACCCCCTGCACCTCTATCCTGCCTGGGGATCCCCAACACCCACCCAGGTATGGACCCCCTGCACCTCCATCCTGCTCAGGGGTCCCACACCCACCCAGGTATGGATCCCCCACAGCCCCATCCTACCTGGGGGTCCCACACCCACCCAGGTAGGGACCCTGCACACCCCCAAACCGAGGCCAGACTGAAACTGGGGGTTCACACACCCACCCAGGTATGGACCCCCCACAGCCCCATCCTACCTGGGGGTCCCACACCCCCCCAGGTGGGAGTCAGGTCTGCTCCAAGGTAAGAGCAGGACAAAAGAAAACAACCTCAAGTAGTGTTGGGAAGGTTGAGGTTGGATATTTGGGAAAATTCCCAGATGGAAAGGTCTGTCTAGGCCTGGCACAGCTGCTCAGGGCAGGGAGGGGTCCCATCCCTGGAGGGGCTCGAAGCTCTGGGGGTCTTGGGTCAGTGGTGGCCTTGGCAGTGCTGTAGGATCTCAGAGGCTTTTCCATCATCTCCTTTTCCTTACTGGCTCTTCCCGGTGTCGTTTCCATCCAGGAGAACGTGGAGCTGCTGGTGCAGGAGCTGCGGAGGCCCAAGTACAGTGTCTACTTCATCTGTGAGTGTCAACCCTCTGGGGGTCCTGGGGGACCACACTTTGGGACAGGATCCACATCCCAGTGTGGTGGGAACAAGCACCAATCCACATCCCAGTGGGAACAGGCTCCACATCCCAGTGGAGACAAGCTCCAGTCCACATCCCACTGTGGATAGGACAGGACATCCCAGTGGGGTCAGGCTCCACATCCCAGTGTGGATGGGACAGGCTCCACATCCCAGGGTGGATGGGACAGGCTCCACATCCCAGGGTGGATGGGACAGGCTCCACATCCCAGGGTGGATGGGACAGGCTCCACATCCCAGTGTGGATGGGACAGGCTCCACATCCCAGTGGAAACAGGTTCCACATCCCAGTGGGGAGGGGACAGGCTCCACATCCCAGTGGGAACAGGCTCCACATCCCAGTGGGGCTGGGACAGGCTCCACATCCCAGTGGGGCTGGGACAGGCTCCACATCCCAGTGGGGCTGGGACAGGCTCCACATCCCAGTGAGGATGGGACAGGCTCCACATCCCAGTGGGAACAGGGTCCACATCCCAGTGGGGACAAGGTCCAGTCCACATCCCAGTGAGGATGGGACAGG
>NW_008678657.1:0-4301 GCF_000695815.1 Acanthisitta chloris
AATGAAGCTGAAGCCCATGCTGGGTGCTGAGCATCCTCCACGGGGCAGAGCAAACCCTCAGCATGAAGGGACCATGCACACCAAGCTGGGGGGTCATGGGTACCCAGGGCTGGGTATCAGCTGAGAGACCTGCAAGCAGCAGTACCTTCCTATGCCAAGGGTGCCAAAGGGAATGTGTGGCCCCACACACCCCTGGAGCCATATCCTGGGGGTGGCAGGCCCCCCCCCGGGCAAGGAAGGGCAGGGGAGGGATGCTTATCCTAGTGCAGGGGCAGATGGGGTGCTGGCAGGGTATCCCTTGCAGCAGTACCCAGGAGAAGCTCCCTTGGGAATCACAGCAACTGCCCCACCTGGGAAGGGGTCACCATGCTAAGGGCAGCAGGCAAACTGTCCCTTTTCTGCTCCTGTGCGACTGCAACCACAGCTCAGTGCTGAGAAAGCCCAGCCTGGGCAGCAACTTCCCTTCTGAACTTCTTCACAGCCTCACACTGCAGTTCCTGGCTCGGGTAAGACACAGCTCCTGTGCCAGACACAGCTGAGCCACAAGCTCCTGGGTGGGAAAGCAGGGAGGTCACTGCAGTGCACTGGGCAGGCTCAGCTCAGCCACAGCACAGGCTGCAGCCAACACCCAGCCTGCCTGCACCCCAGTGTGGACACCCTGGCTCCAGCTCTGCTCCTGAGGAACAGGGGGCACCTGAAGATGCAGCCCTTGCCCGTAGGGTGCACTGCTCCCCCTCCCCCATGCCACCCAGGGGAACCAGCACCATAACCCCTATCCCAGCCCCAAGCTCCTGCCTTCCTCTTCCTCTTTCCTCCCCAATGTAGCACACTGCAGGGCTGTGAAGCAGAAACCTCCACTTTGTTGGTGGATCCTGATACAGAGACCCCCTCCCCACCCTGCACCCCCCAGTGCAGGGAGGTGACCTCCCTGAGCACAGGGACACACTGAAGTTTGGGAGCAGCACAGGACTTTTCACTTTTATTATAAAAATATTTTGCAAGCAAAAAAAAACAAAAAAAAAAACAAACCCAAAAGACCCCCAAAACAGACCAAACCAAAAGCCCAACCCCCAAAAGGTCTGTACAAGCAGTCACATTGCTCCCAAAGCACCCCCGAGGACCTCCAGTCTCACACATGCCTACGGCTGCAGAAGCAGCAGTGAGACCCTGCACAGTGGCCCAGGGAAGGGACACATGGAAGACATTTGTCCCCATGGATGGGCTGGGGAAAGCCTGTCTGGCCCCCATGACAGAGCTGAGGGTGGGGGATATGTAAGTCGCTTATAAACTCTGTGGGGTTTGGGGGGTCTTTACTGAGGCCTCAGTCTTAATTTTGCACATCTTATTCTAGTGTTAAGTACACAGCAGTACACCCACGTACAACACAAAACATTGGGAGTTTTAGCTCTAAAAATTAACAGTTACATGTCAAACAGTCAAAACATGTTACATGGTACCTGCGGAGAGCTCCCGGGGGGAGCCAGGCTAGGGGGGAGCCCCCACACGCTTTGTACAAGCCTGGGGCAGCGCTGGTGGGTCCCGGTGCAGGGAAAGGCTGTGCAGAGGAAGAGGAGGAGGATGCTCAGTGCTGGGGAGCCAGACCTGGAGCACCTCTGGATGGCAGGATGAGGGGCTCGGTTCAACAGCCTTCCAGCCTCTTAGCCTTGGGGCAAGACCGAGGTCCCGCAGAAGGGACACTTGGGAAGAGAGGCGGACACTTCGGTCCTTCCTTTAAAGCCAGAGTGTGGTGTCCAGGTGTGGTGGCAGAGCCCCAGAAGGCAGCATGGGGGCCCAGCCAGTCCTGGGGAGCCGTGGGCCAGGCAGTGGCATCCCCATGAGAGCTGGTGTGGAGGCACTGTCCCCATCCCCTCAGCCCGGCTGGAGCTTCTCAAGGAGCTGCTGCTCCACTGGCTGAACCTGCTCGTGGGCAAACCCGGCACGCTGAGGCTGAGCGACCCCCAAGGGGGGGCCTGAAGGGATGGAGCTGGCAGCCCCAGGACCAAGCTGCCCCCAAAAATCATGTCTCTGTGGATGGAGGGTGATTCCAACAGTATCACGGGCTCCATTTCCATCCTAAAACATGGGTACTGCAGCGCATCATCACGTCACTCCCAGTGCTTCCCAGAGAACGCTCCCAGGGAGGAGCAGAGCTGCTCCCTGTGAGGCAGGAGGTCCCAGTGGCTGCTGCTCACTTCCTGGGGATCTGGACACTGGCGTACTCGGATCCAGCCTCCTCGGGGCGCGGGGCCGGCCGCTTCGGCGCCTTGCTGAGGTGCACCATGTCCAGGTCAGCGTAGGTGAGGTTTTCATCACCGTTGGGAGCCTGGCTGGTCTGGATGCAGGCATACTCCGACTGCTGGCTCATCTCCACCATCCGGCGAATGGTCTTCCTCTCCTTCTCAAAGTTCAGGTCTGCATAGGTCAGGTTGTTGGGGTCTGATTCCTGTGTGAGACACCAAGAGTTTCTCCTCTGGGAGGATGAGCGAGGATATTCCCCATACCCACCCATGCACCCATGCACCTGAGTCAATCCCAGTGCAGCTCAGTCTGGGACACCTCAGTCCCTGCTTGTATGGGGGGAACGATGCCAGCAGCCACCACCCTGCAGCCATGCTCTATCCTGTTCTACAGCTTCAAATCACAGCCACCCTGTCACCCTGTCCCAGCAGGGATGGGCTTCAGAGCCACCACCACGATTCCAGAGCCACCACTGACACTGCCTTGTCCCAGCAGGGCCAGCCGGCCCAGCAATGCCCACGTGGAAGCTGGCAGAGCCTGGGTGGGACAGACAGATTGCTGCTGATCACGACTTTGCTCGTAGCTGCGTCACCAAATGCAAAATAACTCCACAAATAGCCTGGCTGGCTATTGCACAGCTGGTTCTCCAGGCAGCACAAACCCAGACTTTACTGAGAGGAGGAGGAGAAGGGAGGGTGAATGCAGAAAAGATGCTGGGAAGTGGCTACCTCATCGCTGGAGCAGCTTCTCTTCCATCTCCAGCCACAGTGTGGGGATACTGAGATGCTTCACTAAGGAACCACCACCCTTCACTGGAGAACCACCACCCTCCACTGGAGACACGGAGATGTTTCACTGGAGAACCGCTACCCTCCACCAGAGACACCAAGATGTTTCACTGGAGAACCACCACCCTCTGCTCCCACCTCCAGTGTGCTTCCCAGCAACTCTCCCTCCCAAGCCCCAGGGTGAAGGGACCCACCTGGGTCGTGGGCTCGCTGCTCTTCTCTGGCTCATGTAACCTGGAAGGGGAAACGAGACCAGTCAGGTGGACTGAGAATCTTGTTGCCTCTTCTCTGGTAAAGGAAAAGCTGGTTAGATGCAAACCAAGGGCTTGCAGCTGCACACAGCAGGATGGGTCCTCACTGGTGAGTGTTTGCTCATGTGCTGGTCCAGCTACATCTCTGCTGGCTGGAGACCAGCTGCCACCTGCTTGCTGAGCCCCACCAAAAGCCAAAATCTCCATGGAGGCAACACCCCAGCTAGGGAACGGGATGCTCCTGGCTTTCCTTTCACAAGTTTTGGGGATCCAGCTCTGTCCCAATCCTGAGTGACCCCATTTGTGAGCTGGAGGTGTCCAGCTCAGAGAGAATACAGATTACCCAGTGACTAGAGGAGTTCTGCACTCACCTGGCAGACGGTGAGCTTTTACCTGTCGGAAGAGAAGTAGTTTAGGAAAGAAATAATTCAGGAAACAACATAACCCCCACCATTTCCCCAGGGATGGGGAATGCACACAGACACAGCTGCAATGGCAAGAACACATCTTTTCCCAGAGGCAAGTGCCTGCAATTCCCTGGAGTTTCACTCCACTTCCTGCAGGACTGTTCTCTGGATAGGGCAGAAGGTGCAAGGGGGAGTCAGACCAGGCAAAAGCTTTCCCTGCAGCCTGCTAACAACCCAGCAGATCTATCCATCATCCTGTTGGGCAGGACACTGCCATTATTGTCCAAGCACTGATGTGAGAGAAGAGAGGAAAAGGGGGATCAGGAGCAGCTGCCTCCCTGCAATGCACATGGCTCCCTTACCCTTGCTCTGCTTTGTCCGGATGAGGTACAGAATCGCAGCCACCAGCAGGGCCAGCACAGTGCAGACCACAGCCACCACGATGTAGATGAGCAAATTGTCTGAAACATCAACGAAAAGGTCACCATGGCCTGAGAACCTGGTACCCCCCAGTCCCTGCAGCCCCACAGCTAGGGATGGCCCAGTGACACATGAAGCACCAAGGGGGACAACTTAGTGCCTGCCACCATCACACCCCCCAGGCCCCTGATACAGAG
>NW_008678658.1:0-15398 GCF_000695815.1 Acanthisitta chloris
GGAGGGGCTGGGGGTGGAGAGTCAGACTGCAGCCAGCTCGAGATGGCCCCAGCTCTGCGTCACTGCTCTCCATGGCTGTGGTTTCCTTCCCTCCGTGTTTCAGCTTTGCCACACAGAGAACAACACCTCGTGGGTATGGCACAGGGGCTGTTGGTGGCACAGCCACCCACCCAGGCTGGGGAGAGGGCAGTGGGGGCATCCTGAGCTCAGACCCCACAAGCCAAAGCAGGCACAGATGGAAACTTCCCCGAGGCCTCACGTCGCTCTCGCCCGGAGGTGACTCACAGTTGTGAAAACTGGGGGAGGAATTTTCAGAGCTGAGAAAGCAGGTGGAACTACCACGTCTTGCTCAGAGCTCCAGTACTGCCTTGGCTGGGCTTTTGCTGGTGTCAGCTCCTGGCTGTGTCACATCCTGGGTGGCCCTTGAGGGTGCTCTGTGCATCCTCTGCAGCTGGGCAGAGCGTGGGGAGGTTTGGGGTGGCTGCTTGGACATTGGCAGGAGAAGCTGCTCACCAAGTAGGGATGGCTGGCAGGGACAGAGTTTGCTTGCTGCAGATCTAGGTTCTGTTTTGCTGTGCAATAGGAGATAAGGACTTCTCTTCCTATTGCTAAACCCTTTGTGGCAATCAGGTTTTTAGCCCTTTACACAAGCAAAATGAATTTCCAACTTGGTCACTCTCTGCTGTCTCTCACCAGGCTGGAGCAAAGGTCTCCAGCAAGGAAAGAAGCAGCTGAGGCTCAGCACCTCATGGTTTGAGGGGAAGCCATATAAAGAGCAACTGAGATCATTTTGTCTGTTCAGCTTTGAGAAGAGGAGACTGAAGGGAGACCTCATCGCTGTATGCAACTTCCTCACGAGGAGAAGTGGAGGGGCAAACTCTGATAACCTTCTTCTCTCTGGCAACCAGTGACAGAACCTGAGGGAATGGCCTGAAGTTGTGTCAGGGGAGGGTTAGGTTAGGTATTAGGAGAAGGTTCTTCCTACAGAGGGTGTTTGGGCCCTGGAACAGGTTTAGGTTGAATACTGGGAGAAGGTTCTTCTCCCAGAGGGTGTTTGGGCCCTGGGACAGTTTTAGGTTGGCTATTGGGAGAAGGTTCTTCCCTCAGAGGTGTTTGGGCACTGGAACAGATTTAGGTTGGATAGTGGGGGAAGGTTCATCTCCCAGAGGTGTTTGGGCACTGGAACAGGTTTAGGTTGGATACTGGGAGAAGTTCCTTCCCCCAGAAAATGTTTGGGCCCTAGAACAAGGTTAGGTTGGATATTGGGAGAAGGTTCTTCTCCCAGAAGGGTATTTGGGCACTGGAACAGCTCCCCAGGGCAGTGGTCACAGGCCCAAGCCTGACAAAGCTCAAGGAGAGTTTGGACAACACTCTCAGGCACAGAGTGGGATTCTGGGGACATACTGTGCAGGGTCAGGAGTTGGAGCTGATGATCTCGTGGGTCCCTCCCAGCTCTGTTCTGTGACACTGTGGCTCCTGCAGCAGCACAGAGCCCAGAGCCATGGCCGAGCGCCGCGCGGGCGCCAAGGGAAGGCGCTTGGGCTCCAGCCGGCGCAGGCAGCGGCGGGGGGGGTGTTCGGGGGCACCAGCGGATTTGGCCAGCCGGCGCAGGCAGCTGCGTGAGGACTCTGCTGAGGCACCAGCAGCTGTGCCCAACCCCAGCGAGGAGCCACCATGGGCATCTGAAACAGTGCAGAGGGTGCAGGAGCTCCTCAGGCAGCAGGACAAGGACCAGGTGGGGTTTGTCACCCGCTCGGATATACAGGTAAGGGATGGGGACATCCCCCACTGGGGTGGGCTGGGTGATAAGTGGGTTCTCCTCCTGATTTGCTTTGCTTTCAGAAACTGCAGGAGGAAGGTATCCCATGCAGCATGGAGGAGCTGGAGCTCGTCTTCGAGGGGTTGGATGCTGCTGGCACCGGGCGGTTAAGCACCGAGGACTTCACTGCTGGGCTCTGTAAGTGCCTCACACGCTGCCTCCAAGCAGCCCAGGCTGATCCTGCACACAGTCCTGGAGCTCTCCCAGGGGGGATGTGAAGTTTTTCCCTTGCTGTGTGGCAAACGATGGCCCAAAGCTGTCCCCAAGCACAGGTCTCAGCCCACGGTGAGGGGTCCTGTCGTGTTGATCCTTGTTGATGCCATGGGGTGGGGAGTGTTGGTCTTTGCTGTCATCCTGGGCACTGAGGGTTTGGGCTCTCTGTCAGCAGGGCAGTTCCTGAGCTCCCAAAAAGCTGCTAGGGAACACCGGAGACGGAAAACGGCATCCAGGAGGGTCCGTCTGGTCGTCCCCAGCCCAGTGCTGGAGGGGGCAGACAGTGAGGAGCAGAGACACTTTGCTGCCTTTATGGACCAGCTGGGCACAGACAACCTCTCTGAAGAGTAAGTGTCCTCCTTAGCACCCAAGGATGGGTAGAGAGGGAAAGCCTTGGGCAGCAGCAAGCCCAGAAATGCCTTGGAGGTGCCTCTGGCCCATGCACAGGAGCAGGGGACAGGATCACAGGGACCCCAATGCTCATCTGACCCCACACATCTCGCATGGTGTGAGCTAAACGATCCAGGAGCCACAGCTGACCCAGCTTTGGGGGGCTCTGGGGGGATGCTCAGCCCAAAACTCCCCTCTGCCTGCAGACAGGAGATCTGGCAGCTCTGGGTGAAGCTCCGGCAGGATGAGCCTCAGCTCCTGGGCAACCTGGAGGATTTCCTGGCCAAGATGAGACACTGCATCCAAGAGGCCAGGAGCAAGAAGGAGGCTTTGGAGGTGACCCTGAACAAGTGAGTCACCCCAGAGTGGTGGAGAGGGATGGGAGAGGAAGGATGGGGACAGGGATGGGGCCCTGGATGACTGTGGGGAGAAACCTGGGTGCTTTCAGCATCTCCAGCAGTGGCCAGAGCAGAGGTTTCACGATGTGTGGGATTGGGCTCCCTCTACAGTCATGGATGGGATGGGAAAAGGGCTGGACTCAGACTGCTGGACACATTTGGGCTGGGTGAACCCCTCTGGGCAGAACCCTCAGCAGCCTGAGGGTCCCATGGGCAATGTGGGGTCTCAGGGCCCTGCACCCCCTGCAGCAGGGTCTGCTCACCCACTCCTGGCCTCACTGTCCCTGCAGACGTGTGGCTGAGCACGACAAGGAGGTGCAGCAGCTCTGTGAGGTCCTGGAGCAGCAGATCCAACAGGAGCAGCAGAGGCTGGAGCAGAAGGTTGGTCACCAGCTGCTCCTCTCCCTTTGCTGCACACCCCAGGAGGGAACCCCAGCACCCCCAAACCCCTTTGGCAGCTCTCAGATGGGTGAGTGGGTGCCAACGTCCTTGTTGCCACCCCAGAGTGTGGCCCAGAGCCACCAGCACAGTGTGGAGCTGCAGAGAGTGCTGGATGCCAGTGAGAGGGAGGTGCAGCGCCTGGTCACAGCACAGATGGAGGTGAGCTGATCCCAACCCTCTCCATGCATTATGGGGTCTCTGGGCTGTGCTGTAGCAACAACACAGTGTTGTGGGGTCCTGGTCCATCCCTGGCAGCCCTTGGTGCAGGTTGTCACACAGAACCTCCATCCCCACCTTTGTCACCTCCATCCCCACACTCTCCTCCATCCCCACAGGATCCAAGTTGAATTTCTCACCCACTATCCTCAGGGAGGGGAAAAATTCAACCCTGGATCTAGAGGAGATGGTTATCCCTCAGTTTGTTAGGGATTTGGGTGGGCTGTGAGTGTCCTGGTTGTCATCCCACAGCTGGAGAAGAGGTGCCACAGCCTCCTCAGCACACAGCAAGTCACCAGCACTGAGAACCAGCAGTTGGAGGAGAGCAACCGAGTGCTGCAGAACCATCTGCAGCACCTCCACCAGCAGCTGCTGCAGACCCAGGGCCACCTGAGGACAATGAGGGCTACAGTGGCTTGGGAACGTGCAGAGGAACCAGGGTGAGGAGCTGAGTGACTACGTGCATGTCTGCACAAAGGTGGTTTCCTCCTGGATGTGGAGTGAGTTGGGTGAGTCTCAGCCATCATGGTGCTTCAGTCATCTCCATGGTGCACATGAGTCATGGCTTGGTGTGAAAAGCATCAGAACAAAAGGCAAGACACTCAGCACCATGTGTCCCTCAAGGGCAGTGCCAGCAGAGATGGAGATGTCCTTCAACCAGAATGACCCAGGACTGATCCAAGGGCTGTGGGTTGTGCTGTCCTGCTCTGTCACTGCCCTGGGGGGGTCTGAGGACAACCCTGGGGCAGGGGTGGATGAGGTGAAGAGGATGCAATTGCCACTTTGACCCTTGTGCTCTGTGTTTGCAGGGACAGAGTGGTGGCAGAGTTACCCAGCGAGATGCCAACGTCCCCACAGGTATTTCAGCTGGGTGTGTGGGGACAGGACAGGGTGTCCATGCTCCAGGGGTTTGTGCTGTTCACTTTGGGACTGCTGTGAGCACAAGAGCACAGGGTGCTCCTGCAGCTGAGGCAGTGCCTCCCCTAAAAGCTTCTCAAACAGGGTTGGTGTGATGCCATGCAGGTGTTTGGGAAGGGTGGGGGTAGCAGCACCTTAGGTCTGGGACCCCCAAGATTTTGGGTGGGTATGTCTGGATACCTGCTGGAGATCTCAGCAGCATTTCAGGGGGATACACTCCCTCACCAAATGTTTTTTTCTCTCTCTTCTTCCCACCTTGTTTCCTGCAGATGAGTCCGGGGAGTAGTGAGAAGTTCCGCTCCGAGATGCGGATCAGACTGGGGTCCCAGAGCAGTGAGCACAAAGCCAAGAGCACCCACCAAGTGTAAGGGGTCCTGGGCAACAGCTGCTGCTTCTGCATGTGCCTCAGGGGTCTGTGAGCTGGTGCTGAGCCCCCAAGTCCTCCACCCTCCCCGGGAAAACCTTGATACTTCATCCTTTTCATGCTCCTCTCTCACCCACTTCTCTCTCATCCTGGAGATCACATCTTTTATCCCAGTTCATCACTCTCTTGGCTCAGGAACTTGCTGTACCTGGCTGAGAGTTGTCTTTTCATCTCTGATAATGCCAACATGGGTTCTGGGAAGAGACATGTGTATCCAGGTGGAATATGGCCCTGGGTCCATGCTCTGTGTGTGCATCCCCCTTTCCACTGCCTCCATCACTGCCTGTGTGAACCCCAAGTGCACCCAGAGGGTAAATAAAATCAGGTTTGAAGAGGGATGGGGTGAGGTGGTAGATCAGAGACTCCCTGGGACTGGCTAGGGATGGGAGGGAGCTGGAGCCTGCCCTGAGAACTGGGCTCATTGCTCCCATTTTCTGCCTTTGCCAGGGTTTGGGAAATGCTGCCAACAGAAGTAAGCCTGTCGGGAACAGCACAGAGAGTGAGCTCTACAGAAGAGGATCCCTTGCCAGAATTTCTAAAAGAGGAACACCTCTCTGACCAAAGCTCTTTGCTAAGAGAGATGAATGATGCAATAGCAGCTCTGAGCAAACATCTGAAGGCACAGGCTCCGGGTGCACCCCCTGCTCTGGCAGACACAACCTGTCCCCCCCAGGATGATGCTGAGCCCCAAACAGACCCAAAGGCAGTCACAGCCCATGGCACAACCCTTGAGGTCCTGCAGGAGACCCTCCCTGGCCATGTTGGTCATGAGAAGTTTGGAGGAGACCTGAAAGAAGGACCAGCTGCAGCTGAGCTTCATGATCTAGACGTGGCACAGACTGGTGCGTCCGTGGGAGCTGGGCACCACACGGCTCAGGAGCCAGGGGCAGAGCAGGGAGAGAGCCTGGAGGAGGCACAGAGGATGGTATTCCAGCAAGGAAAGGGTGCTGGTGTGAAGGAGATAGTGCTAAAGGTGGTTGAGCCTCTGGGAGAGAGCACAGAGGCAGGAGAGCAGGCGCTGGTGGAGGTGGAGGGAGCAGGATGCATGCAGGGAAAACCAGGCTGGGAAAAGGCACAGCTCCTGGGAGAAGTTGAGGAAGTGGCAATAAGCCAAGGAGAAAATTTGCAGGCAGGGCTGGGGCCACCTGAGGCTGGGGAGGCAGGTCTAGCAGTGGGACAGTGGCTTGCCAGGGATGAGCTTCACCCAGCTGCAACTCCGGGTGAGCATGTGCTGCTGCTGGGCATGGAGCTGAGGGAATGGACTAGCCCCTCATCAGGGCTCTCTGAGGAACTTAAAACAAAGCTTGGAGAGCACCTGGAGACAGAGCCACCATCCTGGGCTGAGGTGCAAACGGGAGCAGCCCAGGGGGGTGGTGTCCTCCCCGAGGTGGCAGAGGCTCCTGGCCCTGGGATGCTGGAGGAAGAGTGTGGCAGTGTGGAGATGGGACACACCTTGGATGCAGAAGTGCTGCCAGTCCCAGTACAGCATGGAGGGAGCAGCAGAGCTGAGGGTGAGGAAGAGGAGGTGGAGGAAACACAGCCCAGGGAGGCAGAGCTGCAGCTGCAGGGTGAGTCTGAGAGGGGAGACATGGGGTGGGAAGGGAGTGTGGGGGCAGAGGTGCTGCTGGCAGAGGCTGTGACACACACAGATGTGCAGAAAGGTGTGGAGGGAACAGATGTGCCACCACTGGGGACCCAGAGCAGGGATGCCAACATGCAGCTGCTGGTAGAGGTAGAGGCAGATCTGCAGGTCTCAAGTGAGGCTGGATCCCCAGGGACAGAGCAGGGAAGGAGTGTGGATCCAGGTGTGCAAACACTGGAGGAGGAGGAGGATGAACCACAGTTAGGGCTGGGGGAAGAAGTGGAAGCTGCTGAGGTGCACAGGGAGGGTCCTTCCCCAGGAGAAGCACCTGTGGGGAGCCCAGACCTGTGTGAGCTGTTCCCAGTGGGGTCTCAGGCACTGGAATTGGTGGAGGCAGAGGATGCCCAGGCAGATATGCAGCTGTCTGGGAGTCTGAGCCCAGAAGCCCCTTGGGGAGGGGAGGGTGGAACAGTTGTTCAGCTCCAGGAGCAGCAGGAGGATTGGGGGCAAGGACAGGGTGAGGATGAGCTGCCACATGAGCCTGTGTTTGATCCATGGGGATCAGGAGCTGGGCAGGTCCAGAACTCCTCGAGGAGGAGGAGGAGGATGGGGGACAAGAGCAGGGTGAGTGTGAACTGCCACATGAACCTGTGCTAGATCCATGGGGACCAGGAGCTGGGCAGGGAGAGGAGACTTGTGCAGGTGTGCAACCACAGGAGGAGGCAGAAAGCCTGGACATGCTGGAGGTCAAGAGCACTGATGCCAACATGCAGCAGCTTGCAGAGGATGAGGAACTTGAACTAACCCCAGGAGGGAGCACAGAGGCAGATCTGCAGCTCCCAAGTGAGTTTGGCTCCATGGGCACAGAGCAGGGTGGGAGTGTGGATCCAGATGTGCAGCTCCTGGATCAGGTGGATAAACAAGAGTCAGTGGAAATGGAGGCAGAGGATGCCCAGGCAAATATGCAGCTGTGTGGGAATCTTAGCCCAGGAGCCCCATGGGGAGGGGAGGGTGGAACAGCTGTTCAGCTCGAGGAGGAGGAGGAGGAGGATGGGGGACAAGGACAGGGTGAGCATGAACTGCCACATGAGCCTGTGCTAGATCCATGGGGATCAGGAGTTGGGCAGGGAGAGGAGGCTGACAATGTGCAAACACAGGAGGAGGCTGAAAGCCTGGATGTGCTGGAGGACCAGAGCACTAATGCCAATACACAGTTGGTTGTAGAGATTGAGGAGCTCGAACTAACCCCAGGAGGGAGCACAGAGGCAGATCTGCAGCTCCCAGGCAAGTCTGGCTCCCTGGGCACAGAGCAGGGAGGGAGCATGGCTCCAGATGTGCAGTCAGTGGAGGAGGAGGATGAACCAGAGTTAGGGCTGGGGGAAGGAGTGGAAGCTGCTGAGGTGCACAGGGAGGGTCCTTCCCCAGGAGAAACACCTGTGGGGAGCCCAGACCTGTGTGAGCTGTTCCCAGTGGGGTCTCAGGCACTGGAATTGGTGGAGGCAGAGGATGCCCAGGCAGATATGCAGCTGTCTGGGAGTCTGAGCCCAGAAGCCCCTTGGGGAGGGGAGGGTGGAACAGTTGTTCAGCTCCAGGAGCAGCAGGAGGATTGGGGGCAAGGACAGGGTGAGGATGAGCTGCCACATGAGCCTGTGTTTGATCCATGGGGATCAGGAGCTGGGCAGGGAGAGGGAGCTAGTGCAGGCATACAAGCATGGGAAGAGGCTGAAAGCCTGGACACTACTGAGGACCAGAGCACTGATGCCAATGTGCAGCTGCTTCCAGAGGAGGATAAGCTCAAGCTGATCCCAGGAGAAAGCACACAGGCAGATCTGCAGCCCCTGAGTGAGGCTGATTCTCTGGGGACAGAGCAGGGAGGAAGCATGGATCCAGATGTACAGCTCCTGGATGAAGAGGATAAACAAGAGTCAGTGGAAATGGAGGCAGAGGATGCCCAGGCAAATATGCAGCTGTGTGGGGATCTCAGCCCAGGAGCCCCATGGGGAGGGGAGGGTGGAACAGCTGTTCAGCTCGAGGAGGAGGAGGAGGATGATGTGGGACAAGGACAGGGTGAGCATGAACTGCCACATGAGCCTGTGCTAGATCCATGGGGATCTGGAGTTGGGCAGGGAGAGGAGGCTGATAGTGTGCAAACACAGGAGGAGGCTGAAAGCCTGGATGTGCTGGAGGACCAGAGCACTAATGCCAATACACAGTTGGTTGTAGAGATTGAGGAGCTCGAACTAACCCCAGGAGGGAGCACAGAGGCAGATCTGCAGCTCCCAGGCAAGTCTGGCTCCCTGGGCACAGAGCAGGGAGGGAGCATGGCTCCAGATGTGCAGTCAGTGGAGGAGGAGGATGAACCAGAGTTAGGGCTGGGGGAAGGAGTGGAAGCTGCTGAGGTGCACAGGGAGGGTCCTTCCCCAGGAGAAACACCTGTGGGGAGCCCAGACCTGTGTGAGCTGTTCCCAGTGGGGTCTCAGGCACTGGAATTGGTGGAGGCAGAGGATGCCCAGGCAGATATGCAGCTGTCTGGGAGTCTGAGCCCAGAAGCCCCTTGGGGAGGGGAGGGTGGAACAGTTGTTCAGCTCCAGGAGCAGCAGGAGGATTGGGGGCAAGGACAGGGTGAGGATGAGCTGCCACATGAGCCTGTGTTTGATCCATGGGGATCAGGAGCTGGGCAGGGAGAGGGAGCTAGTGCAGGCATACAAGCATGGGAAGAGGCTGAAAGCCTGGACACTACTGAGGACCAGAGCACTGATGCCAATGTGCAGCTGCTTCCAGAGGAGGATAAGCTCAAGCTGATCCCAGGAGAAAGCACACAGGCAGATCTGCAGCCCCTGTGTGAGGCTGATTCTCTGGGGACAGATCAGGGAGGAAGCATGGATCCAGATGTGCAGCTCCTGGATGAAGAGGATAAACAAGAGTGAGGCTGATTCTCTGGGGACAGAGCAGGGAGGAAGCATGGATCCAGATGTACAGCTCCTGGATGAAGAGGATAAACAAGAGTCAGTGGAAATGGAGGCAGGGGATGCCCAGGCAAATATGCAGCTGTGTGGGAATCTTAGCCCAGGAGCCCCATGGGGAGGGGAGGGTGGAACAGCTGTTCAGCTCGAGGAGGAGGATGATGTGAGACAAGGACAGGGTGAGCATGAACTGCCACATGAGCCTGTGCTTGATCTGCAGGGAGCAGGAGTCAGGAAGAGAGAGAAGGCTGAAAGCCTGGATGTGCTGGAGGACCAGAGCACTGATACACAATTAGTTGTAGAGGATGAGGAGCTTGAACTAACCCCAGGAGGGAGCACAGAGGCAGATCTGCAGCTCCCAGGCAAGTCTGGCTCCCTGGGCACAGAGCAGGGAGGGAGCATGGCTCCAGATGTGCAGTCAGTGGAGGAGGAGGATGAACCAGAGTTAGGGCTGGGGGAAGGAGTGGAAGCTGCTGAGGTGCACAGGGAGGGTCCTTCCCCAGGAGAAACACCTGTGGGGAGCCCAGACCTGTGTGAGCTGTTCCCAGTGGGGTCTCAGGCACTGGAATTGGTGGAGGCAGAGGATGCCCAGGCAGATATGCAGCTGTCTGGGAATCTCAGCCCAGGAGCCCCATGGGAAGCAGAGGGTGGGACAGTTGCTCAGCTCCAGGAGGAGGATTGGGCACAAAAGCAGGGTGAGGATGAGCTGCCACAGGAGCCTGTGCCTCATCCCTATGGAGTGACCTTTGGTCAGGGAGAGGAGGCTGGTGCAGGCATACAAACCCAGGAAGAGGCTGAAAGCCTGGATATTATTGAGGACCAGAGCACTGATGCCAATGTGCAGCTGCTTCCAGAGGAGGATAAGGTCAAGCTGATCCCAGGATGAGCTCAAACTGACCCCAGGAGGGAGCTCCGAGTCTGATCTGCAGCTTTCAAGTGAGACTGGAACCCCAGGGACAGCACAGCGAGGGAGATTGGATCCAGATGTGCAGCCCATGGATCAGATCAATAAAGCAGAGTCAGTGGAAGTGGAGGCAGAGGATGCCCAGGCTGAGACGCTGCTCTGTGGGAATCTCAGCACAGGATTTCCGTGGGGAGGGGAGGGTGGAACAGCTGTTAAGTTCCAGGAGGACTGGGCAGAAGGGCAGGATGAGCGTGGGCTGCCACAGGAGCCTGTGCTTGATCTGCAGGGATCAGGAGTTGGGCAGAGAGAGGGAGCTAGTGAAGGCAGGGAAGCACGGGAAGAGGCTGAAAGCCTGGACACTACTGAGGACCAGAGCACTGATGCCAATATGCAGCTGTTTACAGGGGAGGAGGAGCTCAAATCAACCTCAGGAGTCAGCACAGCAGCAGATCTGACACCCCTGGGTGCTGCTGGGATGCAGGAAGGGGAGCAGAGCTTGAGTCCAGGTTCAGAGACAGGTCCATGTGCAGCTCACACTGCAGACACATGGGAAGGAACTGCTGCTGCACGTGTGTCCTCTCCAGCTAAGGCCACTTCATATCCTGAGCCTGTCACTGCTGCAGAGGGTCCTGGTCTGGAAGCAGAGCTGGGAGTACCCACTGGTCCTGATGGGCAGATCCTGGAGGATACACTGGAATTACTGCAGGGAGAGAGGGTTGATGTGGAGGGGAGGCCTCTGGATGGAGCTCAAGGTCTGGAAGTGGTGCAGGGAGAGAGGCTGGAGGCAGGGGAGAGAACTGTAGTCACTCAGGGTCTAGGACTAAAGCAGGGCCATGATGACAGAGCATCTGCTTTGGCCTCCCCAGTCTCCAAGGAGCCGTCACAAATGGGCACACTAAAGCTGGAAACGATGATGCAGGAGGATGTTCTCATTCCAGATGTGCAGCGGCTTTGTGCTTCAGGACAGGCAGCCCAAAGAGAGCTCCAGGAGCAGGTCACAGCACAGGGATATAAGGTGAGGCTGCACACTGCTGTTCAGCAGCCAGAGGAGAAGACACCACATGTGATGGAACCAGAGCAGTCAACTGCAGGATGTGCTGAGCCTCCAAAGCAAGAGGTGTCACCAGCATCAACACTTCACATGACAGTCCAGCTGGAGAAAGGTGCTGAGAATGATCAGCTGGGGATGGTCCTCAGAGGCAGCTCACTGGGGGATGCAGCCACCAGCTGGATGAAGTCTCACAGGCAGCTCTTGGGAGAACAGAGCAAAGACCTCAGTGTTGGTCAACCAGACAAGATGCAAGAGTTCCCTCAGAAAATGAGCCAGGAAGGTGAGCCCAGCCCAGCAGAGCCAGAGGCTGTGACTGCAAGAGCTGTCCCAGGGGGTTGTCCTAAAGCTTCCCTGGGCCCAGATCACCTCTACAATGTGCTGTTCGTTGGGGACACCCACGTGGGCAAAACATCGTTCCTGTACCGGTTGCATGCTGACAGCTTCAACCCACACCTTGCTGCCACAGTAGGTAGGTCTCCTCCAGCTCCTCTCCAGCACTTGCTTGGAGCACCACTGCAATTCCCCTTTCCTCCACCCCACAAGCTGCTGGTGATCACCACATGCCTGTTACAGCTCATGCCAAGCTTGTTGTACAAGCTGTCACCAGGGACCAGCTAGAACCACCAACTTCACATGCCTCAATGCCCATGAGCAAGCAATGCTGGTCCTCCTTGTCCTCACAAGGCCCTGGTGCTTTCCTCTCTGCTTTGCCTTTCAGCTCTACTCTCCTCTCCCCACCAACCTGGTTTTATTCATCATGAGATCAGAAACCTCCCCAAAATCCAACCATTAAAGATCTAAAAGCCAGAGGTTCACTTGGGACCAACCCCCCTGAGCTGCAGCTTCAGACCACCCTGCAGCATGTTCCATCCTCTGTCACAGGGATGAACTCTTCAGTATCAAAATATCCTATTTTGTGTCTTCTAGGCCTGGATTATCAGATCAAAAACTTCGTGGTGGATAACAAACGCTTTGTTCTCCGCCTGTGGGACTCAGCTGGACAAGAAAGGTGAGGTGCTATCTGCTTAAAGGCTTTTCTTTTTCCTGGGAATGGAATTGAATGTTCTTGGCTTTGCCAAGCAAAGGAGGGGTTGGTTAAGGAGGGACTCTGTACGGTATGTGATCTGATAAAGCACAATAAAGGAAGCAATTAAGATTAAACTAAGCACTTGGGCTGGTTTTGTGCTCTCTGCCACCAGGACAGGAGCAATATCTGGGCTCTGCCTTTTCACAGACATGCACTCCCACCTTTCCCACTAGGAATTCACATTGCTCCTAGGCAAAACCTCCTTAAACTGCTCTGGTAACTGTCTGAAATGCTCACAGGTACCACAGTGTGACCAAGCAGTTCTTCAGGAAGGCAGATGGAGTGGTGCTGATGTATGATATCACCTCGGAGTATTCCTTCTCCGACGTGCAGTACTGGCTCAGCTGCATCCAGGTGAGTGAAGCCCCTGAGCTCTTGGAACTGATGGGGACTCTGAATTCAGGATTTCCCCACCTGCCACTGGTTAGGGATAGACATCTCGAGGTGACCAAGCCCTTTGCAAAGAGTATTCTGCTTTGCTTTGGTTACAAATCAATTTTCTTGGAGGACTGAAATCACAGAAGGACAATTTTCCCATTTTAGCAATGTTTCTTAGGGATCAAGTCTTTTAAAATAAAAAAACAGTGCAGAGGAATTGCAAGTGTTGGAAGTTATTTTGATGGTGCTATTTAGTCCACTTTGAGTATTGGGAAATGGGAGGTGACTCATGTCTTACTAAAGTTTTCTTGTCAGAGGTTTCCAGTCAAGTACACAGCCAGTGTTTACAAAGGCTGGAAGAAACTAGAATGTCTCCTTGCCCCATGCCAGTAAATCCCAGCCAGAGCACCTTTGGGGGAGGGTTCCTGAAGCTGAACACAGAGTGGATTCATTACAAGGGTAACTCATCCAGTGCTCTGCCCTGTTAATAGACCAGGAAATAGGATTTAAGGGGGGGAAAAAATCCCTTTCTTAAATGCTGTTAAACTCTCAGAATTTAAGGTTTTGTCATCAGCCCCAATCCATGGGCATCCTTCCTGGTGTTCCAGGCTGTGTGTAGACAGCGTGGGCAGCTGGGATCCAAGGAAGATTTGGATTCTCTCCTGATCTTCCCCTCTTTAATTTCTCAGGAAGCAGCAGATGATGGAGTTGCTATTCTGCTTCTTGGGAACAAAACCGACTGTGCTGCTGAGAGACAGGTCCCCACGAAGGAGGGGGAATGCTTGGCCAAGGTAAGTGGTGAAGTGTGTCCACCCATGCCAGACAGGGACAGCTAGGGATGGATGTCACCAGCATGAGGACCTGGTGAAAGGTGAAAGTCCTGAACTTACCCCTCGTGCATCCAAGTGCTCTCTGCCCCCATCTCTCACCTTTCCCTGCCTTGCTGTCCTTTGCCATTTTAGTTTAGTGTTTCCCTTGGACCATGACTGTCCCAGAGTTATTTATTCCCATATTAAGCTATTCCAGTGCAAGAATATTACATTTCTATTCGGGATCTGTGTCTTCCAGGAGCATCAGCTCATGTTTTATGAGTGCAGTGCTGCCTCAGGCCACAACGTCTTGGAGTCCATGGTCAGCTTAATCAGGTGAGGCATGTGCTTGGATTTTTCCAGTTGTCCTGAATTTAATGGGCTCCATCCCTGCTTTTTTATCTCTAAATGCTGGGATGTCACTGTCACCAGAGACTCCATGTGCCTAAATGCCAGGGAAAACTCAGTGCAGCATGTGAATCACTGGGATAAGCCAGAGAGAAGTGCTCTAAGTTGTCTCCTGAACAGTCAGCATTGCCAGGAGATTAATAAAACCCTTTTAAGGATGCTGCTGATCTCTCCCTGGGTTGACTGAAATAAATCCTGTCTGTGATTTGATTTAGGTTGGCACAGCAGAGTCCACAGCTCTCGGATCACGCAGAGCTGGAAAGATCCTGACTCCTCTCAGCCATGCTGAGCCTTCTTTTACCAAGGCTTGTCAAGACAAATAGCACAGCAGTTCAGAATAGGGAGAGATAATACCTAGATAATTTCCTTCCTTTTCTCCCAGGTTGCTCAAAGTTCGTGAGGATGAACTGAAAAATAAGGCAGCAGAGGTACCAACCATGCCTCAGAAGAAAAAGAGCTGCTGCTGGTGATGGACAGACCCCTCAGCTGTGATCTGACACTGCAGTGATGGCCAGAAAAAGCATCAAACCAGCCCTTGGACATCATATCTGCTCCCTGTGTGTCTTCCTTGCCTGATCTTCCTTGGATGTTGAGAGCAAAAGGTGCCATGGACAGCTGGACATTGCCCAGCCCCTTCCACACTCAGCTCCTGCCATTCCCCCATTCCCCTCCAAAATGCTGGGAAACTTTACCACTTTCTTTTGGAGACACAAAACAAGCTAAGGAAAGAGGTAGAAAAGGAACCCAACTGGATCTGAGATGCTGGAATGCTACTGGAAGCAGCAGGGAGCAAACCCAAGCCTGAGAGAGAAGAAATGAATACCTGGAGTCACCCAAGTGTGAAAAAAAAAGTGTTTAGGGCAATGGGACTTTGGCTCTGGCTTTGCAATCTGATTGGATTTGATCTGGAACAATGAGATACTCAACAGATCCTAAATGCACTTCCAAGTCTCTCCAATTAGGCAAGGTAAAGCTCATTTTTCCCTTTCCTGGATTATCCTGCCAGTGAGCAGTGATGTGTCTTGACAGTCAGCTCCTGAATATTTTGCTCAAAATAAATCCAAAATCCCCAAGAACATATTCAGGATAATAGAGACATCAATGCTTGCAAGAGCTTTTTTTTTTTTTTTTTTTCATTTTGTTGCCCCCAGAGCAGATTTTTGGACTATTGCAGCAAATCTCAGGCTGGGCAGGGAAGAGAGAACTGCTGCTCTCTGCCCTTCTGCAGCTGAGCCAGTTCTCTGTGAAATACTGAACTGGTTTTACACCCAGCATGAAATACCTAAATAACACAATTTCAAGAGTTGTTTTTCCTTTTCACAGCTGGATACAACTATATTTCTGCAGAGAAAAGCATACAGACTAAATAAATAGAATGATAGAATTTAGGGGTTGGA
>NW_008678659.1:0-19975 GCF_000695815.1 Acanthisitta chloris
TTTTCTCCAGGCTATTATGCAGGGGGAGAATGTCTCCAAGCCTGTGCTGCAAGTCATCGTGAGTACTGTCCCTTTCCCTCCTGCGCCATACCCTTCCCGACTGCATGTACTTCCCACTGAGTGGAGCCAAACTTACTCTGCAGAGAAGCCAAACAATGCTCTCTTACTTCTAATTCTTTTAATTGTGTTTTGTGTGACTTGGGCTGTTGATATCAGCACTCAAAAAACCCTCCAACCTGAATATATAATTTCCTATCAAAGTCACTTTACATTCCTGAATTATTTCTACAATGAGAACTAACAGTCTCTTTTTTCCCCCCAGAATACACGGGCAATTGCCACAGGAACTGGGCCCCCACGATACCGAGTGCTGATGAGTGATGGGGTGAACACACTCTCCTGTGAGTATAAGCTGCAGTGAAGTGGTTGAAGGTGTGGAAGTGCTAGTGGTGATAGTTTGTGGTCTAGTCACTAGCTGCAAAGCAATGAATATTGAAAGAGAGTGTGGCTTATATAGGGCCACAGACTCTTAAGTGTGCAACTGCTTTTTATCATTTAGGTGAAATCTTTGTCTGCTGGAACTTTCTTTGTGAGCTGTAAGCAATTAACTTGCTACAGGGTATAAGGAAAATATAGAAACCTATACACGTGACACTGATTTTAGCTTATTCTTTTACTTCTTTGGTACACTGTCATTCTATCACTGCATTCTGAAGTTTGGGGAATAAACACATTATAATTTATGCTCAGTTTTGTTAGCAGTTGCACTCTTTTCTATGTCATAACAAACTGAGCAAGTAGTAGATCCAGTGCAACACTTGGCTGGCTGCAAAAGTTGTGAGCAGCCCCTTTTAAGGCTGAGGTGTTTGAATTGTTTCCCTGTTTTCCTTCTGTTCCTGCAGCATTCATGTTGGCAACTCAGCTGAACTCCCTGGTGGAAGAGGAACGCTTGTCGGCCCGATGTGTCTGCCAGGTTAACAGATTCATTGTCAACAGCCTGAAAGATGGAAGGTATTTGGGTTTCTTGAAATCCAGTTCTCCAGAAAGGCACCTGCACTAGTGGGGGCTCTGTGCTTTGTGACTCAGCAGAGACCAAAGGCTTTTGGGTGGGATTATTTGAAAATACTTAGTGTTTAGGGTGCAAGAGGGAAAGTGCACAGCACTAGCAGTAGAAGAAGTAAAACAAACTACAGAATGTGACTCTAGTGGGGTTAGATATGTCTAGTACATTGATTTAGTAGTTTAAAGTTTCCAGCTGGATTACTCCAACTTCATCAGAATACTCAAAATACTTGTACAAAGCTTTGTTAACATTCATTTAAAATTATGTGCTCTGGAAAAGAAGCAGTGATGATGTTTTGTTACATAGGTGTTGTGGAACCTGTTCTTTCTTTTATGAGAGTTTGAGGGAATAGGATTGGAGGAAAATTTGAGGGTACAGGATACTCCAAACTGAGAAGGGATCCAAGTGAAGTGACTATAGAAAAACTGTGTCAGCAGGATATGAACTGAACTGTGTATTCTTTTTATTCAGTGCTTTTTGTGGGGAGAATACCACTTCTTTTGAGGCAGGGAATTGTTCTTTTTTTGTAAAGTCTGGAATGGTTTTGATACCTTTAAAACACGATGTTGTTTCAAGCTGGTTTTGTGTGCCCCTTCAGCCTGCCATCAGCTGTCCTTGATGCAGTGTGATGCTGTTTGAAGCCTACTTGTCCCTCAAGAGAGGTCTGAGTTGACAGTGGAGAGCTTTTGTCTTCCAGGTCCTTCATGCAAAGAATCACCCTCAGTTCTCTTACCTGCTGTAAAGGATATTTGGAGTCGGACAGAGGAAAAGTCTTTATTGCTGTCTGTTCTGTGTTGTAGGAGAGTGGTTATACTGATGGATGTAAATGTTCTGAAAACTGCTGATCAGGTTGGTGGGAATATTGGCAATCCAGTGCCATACAATGAAGGTGAGTGTCAGTAAGCAAACACTTGTGTGAGCCTTTCAGCTGTCCTGTTTCTTTCACTCACAAAGAGAAGTCAGACATGCTCACCTATCTTCTGTCTGGAACAATGTCCAGATCTTGAAAATGTTTTCTATTTGTGCAACACAAAATGGGTTTGTTCATCTTTTAATAAACTCAACACCATGACTGAAGTATCATTCTCCCCACGGTATTGGGAGTATCTATACCTTATAACACTGACAGTTTTTATTGTGGTTAGTGACCTCTACGTCAACTTCCAGTAAGTATGTGGAAGCTATTTTATGTCTCCTCATAATGAGTAACCAAATAGATTATAATTTCTTCTGTCTGGAAAGCAAACAGCAAGAGGAAGGTGGAATAATGATCTGTAAAAGTATAAGATGGCATGGAGGGGATGAATAAAGAATGATGAGTCTCTCTTTCTTTTCTACATTGATTTGATGATCTTGAGTTCTCATACTGTCAGGTAGTGGTTTTAAAACAAAGGCTGCACTGCACCCCCAAACTGCAGAGTTAAATTATGGAGCTTGTTGAGGTAGGTGCCAGAAATTGGCACAGGTTCAAAAAGCAATTAGACGTGAAAGAGAAATCCATTAAAGGCTGTTAAACATAACAATACATCCTCTGCATGGATGTTAGGTGCAGGAAGCACTAAAACTTAGATTGCTCAAAGCAGATAGATGAGAGACTGGTATGAAAACACAGCCAGCACAGACTTCCCTAAGCACCATTCCTACCCTGCCACCCAAAAAGGATGTACTATGTGGTCCTTAATCTGACCTGCCATGAATCTTTGGGATTGTTATGTTGTATAAACAACTGTGTTGTTCATTTTCATGTGCTGAAGTTACGTGCAAACAGTTTTTAAATTAATATATTTTCCTCCCCTGAGATATGTTCAAAAGTCTATTCTGTTCTTCCAGTTCTCATCTTTAAAGAGAGGGAGAATAACAAGCACTTAAAGAAAATATTTGAACAGCTCTGTCAGTGATGTATATACAGATAATGGCTGAAATTTAACACCAAATAGCTCTCCTTGAAGGGCTGGGTTTTTTTTTTCCCTAGTGGAAGTGAGTTAGTGTATTTTTATAACTAAGGGACCACATATTATTGGCAACAATCTTCTGCAGGCTATTTTGGACAAACAGTGGTGCTAGGTACACTGCTGTTCTGATTAAAAATCTCCTTTACTAATTGAAGTAGGAATTACTTTGTTGCAAAGGCAGAGACATCTTTCTTCATTAACTTTTCTTTTTCCAAGGGAATTAGAGGGGCGTTTGTTAAATGAGCCTAAAGAATCCTTTGTTCCTTTGATAGTTACTTAGCTAATTGCTGTTTAAAAAATGTGTTGACATCTCAGATTTTATGGTTTAATCCCACAGTTGCTGTAGAGACCAAGATTTTCAGAATAGCTACTGAGCAGACTGTTTTGTGCCTTTCTCCCATTCCCCTGCTTATGTGATACAAGAGCTTGTGAACTATAGTGTTTTTCAGTTACATTGTTGCTTAGAAACGACTGAGAACTTGGTATCTGACAGAACTGAGCTGAAAATATACCTTTAAGACTATAAATTCGGGTAAAATTACCATTACTTTGATCAAAGTTTTGTTCTTCATTTGGGTTTACAAAAGGACTCGGCGATGAAGCCTTCAAATCCAAAAGCTTTTGGAGATGTCACAGGTCTGGGGTCATAGTAAGTGTGAGCTTTCACTGGGTAGTTAAGTGATGCCAAATTTGATGTGATGGGCATTTCATTTCCACACTGATGTTATTCTGCAGACTTCATACCCTTTTATTTGATGCTGAACAAGGTTTCTGTTCAGAAAATGGTAATAGTTTAGATTAAGTCTGCTTAACCCAGCCTTGCTGCTCTGCAGGCTGCCAGATTTGTCATGAAGTCCTTGATAAACCGGCAGAGGTGTGTTTCAAGGTGCAGATTCTTTAAGTACCTGTATCTGTTAAGAAATTGTATTTTTGAGGAACACTCAGCTAATGCAGAATAAGCACCTTAAATGCACTTTGTGGTTTTCATTAAAAAAAAAAAGTTCAGGTGTTTTAAAACCAAATCTTCAGTCCTACTTTTGGTCTGGCTTGAAATACAGAGCTCCAATTGCCAGACCTAGGATTAAGGAATATTCTTTCCTAGGCTGTGACAGCACAGTGGGACCCAGGGGGGTGAGCAGTTGGCTTTTGGCCACTTTACACGGGAGCAGTAGGTGGTTAATCTGCCTAACAAGGAAGCTGCAGACACAATCTTCTTATTACAAATCATAAAAACTTTTCAGGCAGCATTTCATAACAGTATTGAAAATTAAGTCTGAGCAGTTTAGTTCTTGTTTAAAACTAGATGGTTCTGTTATTACTGTCATTAATCTCATTCAAATTACTCCAGTGATGGACTTTCTTCTTACTATGACGATTACTTGCTACTTATATTTAACTTCTGTCATTATCTTTCAGTGTTGATGTGTTTGTATACTTACACGTTCACTTGAACCCTTTATTCTTGCTCTTCCCACTACTGTGAGTTCTTTCAAACTGCATTTTCATCCCTTGTCTTCCCCTCCATGTTGTGCTGCTGCTCAGTTCTGGGGTAGAACTTGTGTCATGACTCTGTGGTACAACCTCCAGGTAACAGATTATTGGAAGCAGAGGACTCCTAGATGGTTATGGCATTTGAATGGGCTGTGGGGCCAACTTCAGCCAAAGGTCTTAGGTTTGCCTAGCCCAGTATGCACAGCAGAAATATGATCAGGTATTTCAAGTGGTTTTTTTCACCTTCAGCTAATAAAAACTAACAGCGAAAACCAGGCGGTCGCCTCGGTTTTCTGAGCACTTTAAGTGATCTGTAGGCCACCAGCCACCAAAAATCACAGTTTAGGAGTCCCTAGGCTCTACAAGCGAGAAAATTGGAGAGATATTTCTGCTCCTTCTGTATTTGAACACATGCACAGATGTGTGAATTTATTCTCACTCTGTTGAGAAACACTCGGCTGTGGGTAGGCAGCCATTAAAATGCGAATCGGCGTTTCGTAACGCACAAGTGTTCTAATGTATGTGGTGGCCTTTGGTTGGGTGTTTTTGTGGGGTTTTTTAAATTACAAATTCCTAGAGAAAAAAAAACCAACCCACCATATTTGGAACAAAAGTAGCACGGAAGCCTCTTGCTGTTTCACATGCACATTCCTGTTCTTCCTGAATATTCTTTCCCCAAGCAGCATATTTTTCTCTCATAATGTGTTTTGTTGGTTGTTGTTTTTTTGTTTTTTTCTGCCTTCTCTTGCACGAAATGAATTTGGGTGTTGAGTGCTAACCCTGATGGGTCCTCTGAGCACCTGAGGCCGCTGAGAGAGGGTGAGACCTGGCTCCTCCATCTAGTGGAACCTGCAGTCAATACACATTTGGCTGTTTGACGTCACACTGTTGCCAGGGAGACTCTTGTCACCGGTTCACCGATGTGACTCTACTGCGGCAAGTTAGAGGAGCAGATTGGGTTTTGTGCAAGGACCTTGTATTGGATTAAAAATAACCAGAGGGTTACCTCTGTAGACTGTGCCACATCAGGCAACACCTCATCAGGGAGTCTTTGTGTTGCTTCCGCTCCTTTACCTTAGTTTTGTGCCATCCTTCTTTCCTGGGATTCTCTGCTCTTGTTCCTTGTGATACTTACAGGCTTGGTCTGACCTTCTTTTCCACTTTCTCGCACCATCTTCCTCCTCACATCCCAAATCAGAGAGGCTTTGCCTGCCTAGTCCTAGGTCTTCCTGCAAACCAATGGCTTGTTGTATCCAAAAGGACAAAAATGTTGGATATTTTCTCATCTAGAGGCAAATTATTCTATAAAGGAGTTCAAATTTTTGAATGGTAAATTATTCATCTAATTTACTCTTTCTATAGATATATCCCTGTGCTCTTTCTGTTGTAATTTGTCATCAGTTTAAGGCAAATAAAAGTCCTGGAATCTAAAAAAAAAAAGGATGATACATACATACTATGGCATCACTTTGCTCCCTAAGCAATATCCTACTGTGCCAAGAGGGGCCCTGGTGATTGCTGAAGTGATGACTCCATCACCCCCACATCAAATATCTTCATATTTCAGAAATAAAGGAGAGCAGGTGTTTTCTTTGTCATGTGTTAACTTCAGGTTTGACTTTACCCAGTGGGTTTTTGGCCGTTTCTGATTTTTAAGACAGAATTCTCTATGGTTTTTATCTTAGCTGTTAGGTAGAAGCAGAAACTACCTGTCAGAGCAATAGCAGCTGATAAACACTGAAAACTTGTCAAGATTACTTCAGGACTGTCCTTTTAAATCACCATCAGCCCTGAATTCTTTCGAAGTAAAAAGCAGTTGCTTGAGGAAAGAGATCTGACTGGAATTCCTCCATGGTAATGTTGTTCAACAGATAGACTTGCTACTGCTGTGTCTTATAACTCCTGAATTTTAGCATGTTCTCTGTTTTAAATTATTTTGTTTCCATGCAAGTCTTATTTCCTAAAAAGGCTGAAAGATGCTTTTAATTACTGTTCTCCCTACTCTGCTCTATAGTCTCTTTCCATTTGTTTGCCAGGACAAGGGCAGCAACGTTCTGCAGCTCCAGCAGCAAACCCAGCAGCACCCAGCAAACCACAGCAACAGAATGGCAATGTGTCAGTAGCAGGTAAGAGTAATCCTGGGCAGGAATTCTGGATTCCCTTGGTACAGTGAGAAACTACAGCTCAAATTTAACTAAGATCCTTTCTGTAATGGTATTGCACAAGAAACACTCCATTGAAGAGTAACCCTTAACCCATAGCTTGACAAAAGGTGAATTCTCCCAAGATGCTTCTGTACATAGAATCAACCAGGTGGGAAAAGACCTCCAAGATCAAGTCTAACCCTACTGTGGTTACTAGACCATGGCACTAAGTGCCACATCCAGTCTCAGCTTAAAAACCTCCAGGGATGGTGAATCCACCACCTCCCTGGGCAGACCATTCCAATGCCTGAGCACTCTCTCCATAAAAAAAATCTCTGCCTAATATCCAACCTAACCCTCTCCTGGCAGAGCTTGAGTCTGTGCCCTCTTGTCCTGCTGCTGGTTGCCTGGGAGAAGAGACCAACCCCCACCTGACTCCAACCTCCTGTCAGGTAGTTGTAGAGGGTGAGAAGGTCTCCCCTGAGCCTCCTCTTCTCCAGGCTAAACAATCTCAGCTCCCTCAGCCTCTCCTCAGATGGATTTAAAAGGGAGAAAAATTATTGCTTTTTCCACTTCATCCTCAAGGCAAAAAAAAATTAGGAAACAACTTTATTCAGTTTACACTTCTTCACCAGTTTTGCAAAATTTGCAGTTTGGAGTTGGCCAACAAGTGTGTTACTGATGCTGCAATGTTGAAGGCAAACAGCTTAGGTTGTACAGGACTGAAATTATTTGATAGTACATCTAGAAACATGTTTTTTTATCAAGATTCCAGAGAGATAGTGAAAAAGGCGGTGAATGTAAATGTCAGCCTGTAGATTTATTTTTTTTTGCTAAAAAGTTGTCAATCCTAACTCATGGTACTGCTTTAACTTGTCTGTATTCCTTACCCCTGTGTTTAAGAAGTAGTTTTAAATAGTAAAATTTTGACATTTGCTTAGAAACTTGCAGTAGAAAACAAGCTTCCCCTTTCTTAAAGCTGATCCTAAGAATTCTGTGCGTATACATTGACAAGATTCAGTTTAGAATTAGCAGTACTTTATGTCATTAAACTATTTGATTGTAGAGTATCTTTCCTCAGTTGTTCTAGATCTAAAACTTCCTGTATCATTCCCATCCCTGGAAGTGTTCATGGCCAGGTTGGATGGGGCTCTGGGCAATCAGGTCTAGTGGAAGGTGCCCCTGTTCATGGCAGGGAGTGGGAACAAGATGATCTCTAAGGTCCCTTCCAACTACAACCATTGTGTGATTCTGTGTTGTTTTTGAGAGTTTATTGCTAACTAGTTGCTTCCCACTTAAACTGTGTTTGAGTGGTTGACTTCAGACACATCTCCACTTCCAGTGCAAGTGCTGTAAAGGTCTGAGAGTGTCTCTACCACAGCATTTTGCAGTCTAGAAAATACTTGTGGCCAAGACTAGAAATGATTCAACAGACTTTGAGCCTCTCTGTGGTGCCCACATTGCACAGGGAATGGAGCTCCGGGTGCTCAGTAGAACTTTGCCCTCTGTGCAGCTCCTCGTGGTGTGTGGTGGGCAAAGTTCTTCCTGACCCTGCCCTTTGAGTTGGTTCTAATCTGACTTTTGTCTGCAAGGTTGAAATGTTTCCTGCTTTGTTGTGGTTTTTGGTAGGTCCTGCTGCTCCCAAGTACCATGCTCCCTCCAACCAGTTTGGCAAACCAAGTGCTCCCAGCACACTGAACACACCAGGGGGGTCACAGGCCAAAGTGGTGCCGATCGCCAGCCTGAACCCATACCAATCCAAGTGAGTTTCCATGGTTTTCTAGGCATTACTCATGTCACAGGCATGAAGGAACAATAGCTCTTTTTTGCTTTCTCGTGTCTGAATCGCTGTCAAATCATTCATTGAGTTCTTCTGACTTTATTGGTGAAGTTCAAACAAACCAACCCAACAATAACCACAAAACCACCCAGAGAAAGCAAAAAACCCAACCAAACCCTCCATAGAAACAGCTGATGGGTTTTGTTTTAGTTATTCTTGTTTCTTGCTTGGGGTTTTGTTTTATTTTGGGGTTTTTTGAGGGGGTGGGTGTTCTTTTTTAAATTTTTTTAATCACTTTTTAAAATTGCATCAACAGTGGAACAATCTGAGATTTGCCTTTGCATTGTCTGGGTGCAGCTGCCCTGCTGAGCTTGATAGGTTTTTAATATTGCAGTTGAGAATTGATTGACTTCTCTGTTGTGGGGTTTTTTTTGTTGTTTTGCTTTTTTTTTCCTGAAGCAACCTTCTTTTTGTTAACTTAAGGACAAAACAGCTCAGTAAGCTATTCACTTAGGCTACTGTGCTGTTCAAAAGCATCAGGATGTAATTATTTAGTGAATGACATTTTTAAGTTATGCAAACTGATTTGATTACCCAAGTTAAATGCGAATCCTATAATTGAGCTCTTGAGTTCTAGCATGGCTTTTCAGAGCAGGCAAACTGCTGTGTGAGAAATGTACCCTAGAAGAGGAAGAGATTTTGAGGCCTGCTAAGGAAAGCAGAAGGATTGTTCACTATTATTATCATACTAGATGCTTTATTGGCTGCTTTGTTGCTTTCTCTACAACTTTCTGCCTTTAATGGTCCAGGCCATTAAAACAGAAAGCAGCAGAAGAGCAGGTAGAGTTGTTGAGGTGCAATGGGAAGATTCTGGCTTTTAAATAGGGACAGTCCAGTTCCAAAGGTTTGTCAAGTCAGTCTCTTCTTAAAAAAAGGCACAGAGCAGTGATTTCTTGCGTGATTTCAGGTGGACCATTTGTGCTCGTGTCACCCAGAAAGGCCAAATCCGCACGTGGAGCAACTCCCGTGGTGAAGGGAAGCTCTTTTCCATAGAGATGGTTGATGAAAGCGTAAGTATCATGTGTTGAGGCAAAGATAATGTATGCCAGATGCTGATGAACCCTTCATAAAGGCAGAATAGAGGAAATAAAGTGTATTATAGGAAATGATTTTTTTTATTACGACTGAAACTTGTGTTCCTGTATTCATTAAGTTGCACATCAACGTGCCAGTTTTTATCCAGAATGGAGTCTTAAATGTGCAGCATTACTGATTATTTTTCATCAAAGTCTATAGTGTGTGACTGGATTTTTTTCTTTGCAGCTTCAAAATATAGTTGTTTATGCAAACTGACAGCCTAATACTGAGGGTTGTGGTGGTTTCCTGTAGATTGAGAGCGACGTCTGATCCTTGCTGAGCTACACCTTACAAAACAGGGAGTGAGGGAAGCATTGCCTCCAAGTTACAAGCTTTCAATTTTCATGAGGAAATCAGAGTAGAAATTATTGGAACACTAAGAAATCTCCTCTGTGGTTTGTTTGGGGAATGGTATCTGGTTAATCTAACTAAACTTGCAGTTTGTCAAACCCCTTATCAAATTACTGCCTCCTGTCATGAAAACAAACAAGATTCAGCTAGATTATGTTGAGTATAAAATGTGAGGTTAATAATGTAACATGTTGTCACCAGCCATTTGTTTTCTCTGCATACTGTCTATATTCTTTTTTTTTAATAAAAAAACCCCTCAGTATTTATATCTAGTGAGTGTATAATTGTTATTAGTTCTTACTTAGACATGGTGTATGAGTGGGAGCCATCACAATCTACTGTGTGCTAACTTGTGGTGCTGAATGTTCTCCTTAATCAATGCCAGTTTTAGGAGCACCTTTTCAAAGGTGCACATATGATAGATGTAGTTCTTAAGCCTTTTATTCTGAAGCTGTGGATGTACTAATGAGACATGAATATGAGGTTTGATTGTCAGGTGTAGAATGTGTCATTTTAGCTCTAAGTACAAACATGAGGAGGGCACTGTTTGTTTCTCATGTGCCTGGAGCTAGCCTGGCAGACCCCACCGTGTCTGCAGAACTGATACCACTTAACATTGCAAAGATTTATTTTTTTTATCTCTGTTTTTCATGCCCGATTTCAGTTCTGACCAGCTCTCCTATTTTCCTGCAGGGTGAGATTAGAGCTACTGCATTCAACGATCAAGCAGACAAGTTCTTTCCCCTCATTGAATTGAACAAGGTATGGTAGAGTTGTGCTTTCATAGACTGACAGGAGCTAGAAAAGAGGAACTTCAGCAAGGCAAGGATATTTAAAGGTGAACACAATCTATTTTCTCTGACTACTGATAATATCCTCTGTTTCACTGCTTTCTCCTGTAGGTATATTATTTTACCAAAGGCAATTTGAAGACTGCTAACAAGCAATATACAGCTGTTAAGAATGACTATGAGATTACATTCACTAATGAGACTTCAGTTGTGCCCTGTGATGATGCCCAGCATCTTCCATCTGTTCAGTTTGATTTTGTATCCATCTCTGACTTGGAGAACACACCCAAAGACTCGATTGTTGGTCAGTCTAAGTAGCAAAATGGGGAGTTCTAAAGCTTTGAAGTTTTATTTCTGTGTCCTGAATGTGGAGTAGGTAGCAAGTGTAAGATCTCTTAGTCGAAGTCACCCAGTGATGGCTGCCATTAGAAATACCTCAGGCAGTTTTCCTGTTGAGATGTCTTTGCCCTGTTTTCCAGCAATATACAGTGATTTTTCTTCAAACTTGTGCTTCAAACTAAAGACAGTAAATGATACTTGTTTATTGTACTATGATCATTGTTTTCCACAGCAAAAGGGCTGAGAGAAAAATGTCCTTGCTCAGCACGTGTGCATTTCATACCTTCTGTGGTCTTGCTTTCTTTCACTATCTAATTATCTCTGTAGTGATTTTGGCATAATTCTTTGCATCCAAGTCCAAGTTGCATGACTGTTTTGGCTTGCTTTGTGAAGTATTGGAGGTTTGTTTTTCTGTGATTTGTTGGGCAGAGAACTCCGGAAAAATCCAAGGCTTGGGTGGGCGCGAGGGTTCTCAGGTTTCAGAGGCACAAGATGCCTGTGATTCAGAGACATTCAGCCAGGAATTTTAAAGGTAGCTTTGTTATATTAAAGAGAGTGTATTTTTAGGGAGTGCAAAGGGAGTTGCTTTAGCTCTTACTGCCCAAACATGCAGACTAGTTTCAGCTGCAGTTGTGGGGCTGTGCGAAGACACGAGCCAGTTGCTTCATTGTATTACAGTCACTTTGAAAGCTCTTGCTTGTGCTTTAACAGCAAGTATGTGTTACATGATCAGGACTGAAGTCCTTTGACAGAATGTGATGGGAAAAGATAGTACAATGCCTTGATCTCTCTAATGTGGTGAGGCTTGCATTCATGAATATCTTAATGAATGCGTCAACAAAATTAAAGCACTGAAGAGTTCTGTAGTGGAGCATTCCTACCATAATACACTTAATTTCCATATCAGATTTCATTTGAATAGGGAGCTAGGATACAAGGTAAAAATCTGACAGTAGGTTTGAATTCTTCTCTTGTGATCTTCTATTCCCCAATTGTGACCCTCGAGTAACTCTAACTAAATTGTAACTGTTTTTCAGATGTAATTGGAATTTGTAAGAGCTATGAAGATGTCACCAAAATCACAGTGAAAGCTAACAATAGGGAGGTTTCGAAGAGGAACGTGCATCTGATGGATACATCAGGGAAACTGGTGACAGCTACACTGTGGGGAAATGAGGTATGTGCTCTCTTACCTGTTCTTAGGCAAAGGTTCCTTTTGTGCAGGGTGAGGAAACACTGTTGTCACCCGAGATGGGCACAGCACTGACACAGTCCTGGGTGTTTAAGATCAGGGGCCGAAAGAAGGTGAAAGACTGTCTGGTTGCATTCAGGTGTGATGTTCTTAACCTTTCTCTGACAAACTGCTGACACGATCTGACTAATGTGTTCTGAACAACTGCAGACATTACGTCTCAAGCCAAAATACTGAAGGTAACAGACTTCTGGTTTAGGGAAGGGGATGAGTTGCAGTTTGATTATGGAAAAGCCCAGTGGCTACAGCTGTCTCATTTGAAATGAGTTTTATTCGTAGGGTGGGATACATGTTACCCTGCATAAATTGCTGCTTAACAAGGGTGTTGAGAGGCTGCATCTCAGACTAGGAGTTTCAAGCATAAGAGCCTTGGAAGTGGAAGTCTTGAATAGTGGTGGTAAACTGCTTCCTAATCTTTTTAACAGGCTACTTTGTTTTCCACCGCTGTTACAGATACTTAGGGATTTATGTTCCTGTCTATAAAATGGGAGTGATCCTGCCAGCTTGACAGTGATGCTTTATGGCTAAATGATCAAGTGCACTGATCTTGAAGGTAGCTAAACATCATTAACCATCTGCTGATATAAATGAAGTAAGCTGAAGTTCAGTATCACAAAGTCTTGAGGTTGAACCAGGTTGTTAGAGGAGAGGCTACTGGTATTCAGTCCCTGGCATAACTCTTCCAACAGAGATCAGGGTCTGCCTTTTACAAAATTAAATCGGTTTGCTTGCTTGTAGATTAGAGACATCAATAAGCATTGAGGGGGAGTGATGTGTGGCTTGCAGCTGGCACAGTTAGGGTTAGAATCTGTATGTCCTTTATAATAGTCATTGCCTTCACTGCTGGGATGTGTTTTATGTTGCATCTCATGGATATACAGTGAATACTAGTGCAACTCGAGCTCGTTTGTAATCTTTAAGCACATGATCCTCCCCTTGCTTGCTAAGTGATGTAGGGTCCAGAAAATCTATACCTTTCAAAACCTCTCTTGTGCCACGAGGTTCTTGTTAGTGTCAGACTACTCAGATAACAAACTGATGGCTGTTGAACAGCATTAAAGCAGCTTTATGAGACTAAAAAACAGAAAATGGAAAGTCAGCTCAAAACGTTTGGTCAGCATAGCTGCACTTCTCCCTTCTAAGTGGTAGTAGAATGGACATGATTGGCTCAGTCAAGCTGAGCAAGTTGTTTCATCTCCTGAGGAGTCTAATACGACCAAATAACTTCTCCTGTTTCCATTCCCATAACTCATCTCCTGTTCTAAAATCCTGGTGTAAAACTGCTAATGGAGGGACTCGATCCTTTTTTTCCAAACCAGTGGTGTGACTTAAGGATACTCTGGTTCCCCAGGAAATGGGGTGTTAGGATTACACCTTTGTTAGCTGCCTTTGCTTAAACTCCTAGAGAGGTCATTCAGAACCTTACACTTTAGATACAGTGAAGTAGTTTGATTCAGGTTTGATCTCTTGTCATGATCTGTGAATTGACCACAAGTTCAGTACCTTTACTGTAACGTGCTGCTAACGCTGTCTGTTTTTTCACACATGCAGGCTGAACAGTTTGATGGCTCCAGACAACCTGTGGTTGCCATCAAAGGAGCCAGGGTCTCTGATTTTGGTGGTAGAAGCCTGTCTGTCCTGTCCTCAAGTACAGTTGTCATCAACCCTGACAGCCCAGAGGCTTTTAAGCTCCGAGGATGGTATGAGTGTGTTTATGTTGATTCATTTCAACCTACTGCAGAGTATTTGGTTTATTCTGTTTCTCTACTTGAGCGGTCTATATAGCACTGAGGAAAGGTGGCAGAGGGTATGGCTGCCAAGGCTATAGAAACTTTCCTTGCTTGGAAGCCCTGGAGCCTGGACGAATGTCCTTCTTAAGTTGTTCAATTCAAAAAACTTTTAATTCCATGACAGACCTTGAAAAATTGAAAATCGGGGAAGTGCGTGCTGACCCAAAGCCTTGGAAGGCAGCATGAAATCAGGCTTGACCAGCTCCACTTTCTGAGGCATGATCTGAGAGAACAGTATTTTTTTCCACAGGCTTTTCCATTGTGTGGAATCTGATACGCACTCTGTTAGTATGGAGGGACTATTTGACATCTTCCAGTGTCTAGTCCTTACCAGATACTTTTCAGATAGCAAAATAACACTTATTGTCAGGAAAACAGAGTGGTTTTCTTGGTTTGTTGCTTCTCCTGCAGGTAGTTGTTAAATTGTCTGCTGTAGCTCCGAGTCTGGTGAGATGTGTGGGGGGGTGTGAATAGGGTTAAGTGCCAACAGCATCAGATTTGTATATTCTGGGGTTTTCATGTTCTAGTTACATCACCCAAACATGGATAAAATAACTGGCATCCTCCATTTGTCATTGAGCTGTGGTTCTCCCATACTTAAAGGCTTGTTGGAGATAAAATTGATTGTGGGTCTTAGCTATTACTGTCACACTTTAATTAAGTTCAATTTTTGAGCCTCGTTGGTGTGTTTCTGAAATCACAAAAGCCATCACAATGGGATGGCAGTACAACCTTTTGCTGAAGAGCTGTGCTTTTCTTATTTTAACAGAGGAAGCATAATCTTTTCAATGCTATTTGCTTTTTCTTTCGAAGCTGCTGCGAAGATAATGGTACCATGTAATTTAATTTTAATTATGGAAATATCTTGATGCCCTTAAATCTTGTTATCTGCCTGCCTCTAAGAACTGTGCAGTGCGTGGTTTGACCACTAGCTGGCAAACAAATTGCAGCTATATAGAACAAAGCTGTCCTCCTTTTGTGGGTTTATAAAATACTGTGCTAATTAAGTCGGACTATTAACTTATTCTGCAATGCTATTTTTGTTTGCCATATACACATATTACTGTAATTGTTTCCTTTTGCAATCATTGATAAAAAATCCCTCATGTATCGAGTACATGGAAATAAACGTAAGCTTTTGATAAGTCTTCATGGTCTGCTCTCCAAAAATAGAAGTGCATCTCTGTGGTTGCAGGTTTGACTCCGAGGGGCAGCTTCTGGAATGTGCCTCCATCTCTGATGTGAAGGGTGGGCCAGGAGCTGGAGCAAATACCAATTGGAAAACTTTGTTTGAAGCCAAATCTGAGAACTTGGGACAAGGAGATAAGGTACAGCACGGCCACAGAGTGCAAGCCTTGTGTATTGGGAGAAAACAAAAAGCTAGACTTCATGCAGGTATTCTGCTTATTGAAGTAGTCCAGGTGTTGAGCAGTATGTGCTTAACTCTCTTGGGATTTCTGCTATTAATTAATATTGTTTTTCAAATAAATTGAAGCTTGTTGCTGATGTTTCAACATGACAGTGTGTTTGCAAGAGGATTCTAAGCCTTGTACAAATGGAGGGTTTGTTTTTACCCCAAAGATGTTCATATAAACAGCACAGAGTGTTCTAGGGCAAACAGGTGCATTAGGAGGAAGTGGTTTTCAAGGGTGCATGCTTGGTCAATAGCAAAGCTGGTAATAAACCCCAGGTCTCTGGCTTTCCAGTCCAGAAAGCTCTCTAGGCTTCTGCTGCTTCTTGACTTTTAATTTATTTTTTTTTTCCAAACTGAAGTGCTCAGCCATTTGGGATACACAAGAGCTTCTATCCATATTAAAAAAGCCTTCAGAAATCATAAAGAATTTGGGTTGGAAGGCACCTTATAATAATCTAGTTCCAACCTCCCCCAAGAGCAGAGATGCTGTCCCCTAGATCAGGTTGCTCACCCAAAGTAGCCTTGAACAGTTTTCCTGTAATTCAGCTATTTTCTGTGGCCATTTTTGCACATGCTTCTTGAACAACCTCTGTTTTTCTGCTGAAAGACTTGACCGTGGTCTTAAACCATTATGATGATTATTTTAGTGTGGTGAGTGGGTATTTTGTTCTGTAGGCTATAGTTTAATCAAATGCTTATCTGTAACACTACACAATAGGCTTTCTGTTTTTTGTATTGGTTCCCGAAAGAAGCGTAGGAAAGTGCAGAATCTTAATCCTGTGAAAAAGTGGAGATTTGAACAGACACAATGGAGAATCAAATATGCTTTATCTAAAGAAAACCTAGCAATTGGAGTTCCCTGCAATGGAAACACAAAATAATCTTGCTGTAGGGGCTTTATTAACATAATGGAAGCCTGAAAATTATTGCAACAGAGGGGTTGATTTACAGTTTCCCAGTAATCCATAGCTGTTAAGCTTTCTAATCCTAAATATCCAAGTATGGGTGCCTTGCTTTTGTAGTCAATTCCGAATTGGAAAACATTGAGTATTTTGAGGCTAATGTTGCACACTCACTCTCCTAGGCAGATTATTTTAGCTGTGTGGGCACAATCGTACATCTGCGCAAAGAGAACTGTATGTACCAGGCATGTCCCTCTCAGGATTGCAACAAGAAAGTGATAGACCAGCAGAATGGACTCTATCGGTGTGAGAAGTGTGACCGTGAATTCCCCAACTTCAAGTACCGCATGATGCTCCTGGTGAGTAAAGGGTTTGGAGCAGAGTGTGTGTCTCTGCTCCCTGGACAATCCAGACAGAAATCTCCTTGGGGAATGAGGTGTTGGTGCTGTTCATCCATGCTGCCTATGGGTTAGAGGCTATTTAGATGGTTTGTATGCTGTACCTGAGTGAGGGATGTTTCTTTGAGCTGATTAGCAGTTTGTTTTCCTAGTGCTCCAATTAAAAGCTTTTCTCTTTGCCAAAAAGTTGATGCTAGCTCAGTTGATTCTGGTTTCCAAGTGTACTATGCAGTGCAGAGTACAGATGGCCTCCGCCTCTTCAGTAGTGAAGATAAACTGAAGTAAAATGGCATTTCTGGAGAGCAGTAATTGCACTTTTACAGCTGCTACCTATATTTAGTACAAATTTTTTTGTAGGTATTGTTCTGCTTCATGCTTTAATGGAACCTGCTTCAGAAAGTTGTCTGGGGATTCTGATTGTGGTGCCCACTTACACCATAGGCATTGAACCTTCTTCAGTTTTACATTATAAATTGGAGTTGTAGAGCAAGAAATGCTGTGCCAGGTGGGCATGCAGAGAGAAGGGAACTATCCCTGCAGTCTCAATAAAACATAACCTGCTTCCAAATAATTTCTACCAGATAACTTCTAGGAATGTGTGAACTACTTGACATAGCAGAATCGTTCTCACGGAGTGTAAAGGGGATCCTGAGGGTACACTCAAGGCCTTCAGAACTGTGTGTCTCCCATTTCCCCATTCCCAATTGTCAGAGCAGCCAGGAAATACATCTGAGGCTGCTACTTGATCTTTTTACTGCTCTGTCTTGTCCTCAAATGTTTTGATAGTTTCCTCATAACATAACAGTATTTCATGAGTTTATGCCCAAGTTTGCAGTCTTGCTGGCGTCCCCCTTGGTGATTGTTGTTCTGGGCTACCTGTTCTTGCTAACTGCTCAGCAGTGACAGGAGGACAGAGGTGAATATCCCTTGTTGTGTATCACTGTCATCTTGTTGGCTTTTTCCTGGGACACAATCTACTGTCAATATTAACTTGTGGTTAAGTTATGTGACATTCTGTGGAGCTTAAGAAGGGCAGTAAGTCACTGCCTTCCACCCTCAGTGATCAAAACTACATACAGGTAGGGCTCTGATAGTTACTGGAAATTTCAAAACTCTCTGTAGCTGTGAAATAAACTTGTCTTTTGTGCTGTCTTAATGAGGAGTAGGTAACTGGATGAAATAACCTTTTGGGTTTTTCTTGGGGTTTTTTCAGGTGACCATTGCAGACTGTCTAGAGTATCAGTGGGTGACTTGTTTCCAGGAATCAGCAGAATTTATTCTTGGGCAAAGTGCAGCTTTCCTGGGAGAACTGAAAGAAAAGGTCAGTCAATTAGCTTATTGTATTTTACTATATGTCTAGAAGTTGAACTGTGTTTCACACATCTTGTGTTGGGCTGTCCTCAACTTTCTGGCTTTTTTTTTTTTAATCCCAAGGAAATATTCTTGTAGTGTTGAATTTGAAGGCAGCTCTGAGAAAGATGTAAGGTTTGTGTGGAACACCAGTGCTGACTCATCAGAGAGCATAGCCTTATACCCGTGTGTGCATGTATGGAAAACGTGGCAAAGGCAGTGGGTTATGCCCATGTAGTTGCTGTGGAAATTAATAGCATTATTGAAACACATTTAAAAGTACCATATGAAAGAAAGGGATGTTCTGCTTCGTTTGTCAAGCATTTGATTTGCCCATTTTCTGGGTGGTAGCCCAGCTCAGCTCAGTCTGAGGTTGTTTTCCAGATGTTGGACTTCAGGATCTTTTACAAGTTCACAAATCATTCCTTCTCCCTAGTCTGAAGTTCTTGGCAGGGAGTTGTTTACTCTTCTCAGGATTATTTTCCACAGGCCATCTGCCTGGAGAACAGAGATTTGCCTGCTTTCCCCCATAGTTTGCTCCCACAGTCAGTCTGTCTACCTCTGAGCTCTTTTGGCTGCTGAAAGCTGGAGATCAGCCTGTCCTCATCACCTGGACTTTGAGAGACAACTGATCACTTGACAATAGTGCCACAGCCTTCAGAGGGCTGACAGCTGTAACACGTGTTAACTCCCCTAGAAAAGACAGAATCCTTTATCATTTTACCTAGATTGGAAGAATGTGCAAAACCTCCTGGTTTAGCAATGAATGCTGACAACATTATCCCTAATGTGTTCCAAAAATTTGTTCACAAAACCAAAAAGTTCCGGAACACTTTGTGTGTATCTTTGTAACTAGGCAGGAAGCTTTTTGAACTAATGTGTGTGAGCCCAGTTCTGAAGGCGCTTTTTTTTTTTTTCCCCGCCAAAAATCATCAGAAACTTTGTGGGTCATATGAAAACCATGACTTGTAAAATGGGTCGTTGGCAGAGATGCTGAAGTGATCTTTCTTTGACACTTTAGAACAGGTTTTAAGGTTGTAAGTTATTAAATACTAACAGACAGCATTGTCTTCCCTTTGTCACTCTGTGCTTCTCTGCATTTTTCTCTCTTCCAGCCAAAATAATATTTTCTGATTCTTACTTGTCTACTGTAGGAAAACTGCATGGCATTGTTTTGTTTTTAAATGATGATGTGGAATGTATAATAAGCTCTTGAATTGCATATGAGCATTGCTGTGCTCCCAGGCTAAGGCTGGTTGATTCCAAGACTCCATAGATATCCCAGTGGTATTGCTTGGCTGAGGGAGGGAAATGAAGCAGGAGGGATGGTTGAGGCTGTTGTCCTGAGAAACTGTTGTAGACCTCCTCTGCTTCCGCAAAGCAGGGCTAGTTTTCCTGGAATTTACGTTCAGAAATGTTTTTTGGACATTTCCTGTACTCTGGCTGTCAAAGGTGATGCTGTACAAAGCTCATGCTTTTTGGGATGCTGAGTTTTTGTGGTATTAAGAAGGCTGGACACCTCTGTTCTGCAGGAAGATGTCTTGCTGGGGAATTGTAATTAGATGTGCTTGCACTTTTGTGTTTCCATTTTCAGACATTCTTAACTTGTCAATATTTTCTTACTTCAGCCATGCTTAATCCCTGCAAGAGTTTAAACAACATTCCTTAGTCACTGTTAATGCTTAAGAGGACTGGGTGGGGACAGAGAGACAGCAGATCCTATGTACCAGTACAAACATGTAATGTCTTTTGAAGAGCTGCCTAATGGAAATGGCTGAGGATAGAAAATGGAACATAATATAGAGTGAGCCCTTGAGCAGG
>NW_008678659.1:19989-28455 GCF_000695815.1 Acanthisitta chloris
TTTTGATTTGACACTTTTATGAGCCTTTAAAAATGGTACTCGATGCATTTGCAGTAAGCTTTTCTTAGTGGTTTTTCTCTGATAGACCTGATGCAGTGTCTTGTGAAGTTGGTGGGAGTCTTTTCACTGCTCACAGTATGGATTGAGTTCATGTACAGCCAGTGACCACACTAAGCACAGATACATGTGCAAGGCTTTTCATCTGCTTCTCTGCTGTGCTTGTTACCAAAGGAGGTAATGTAGGGTAGCAGTGACTGCTATGCAAAGGGCATTTTCCACTCACTAATGGTTAGCACAGTTTGTGACAGAGCTGGAAAGAGAAGCCAAATGCTTTATTAAGTGAGTTTTCTTATCCTCTAATCCGTAGAATGGTCAGAAGAAGGGTTTTTAATATTCAGGAAGGATATGCCTAAATTCTGCAATCTGTGAAACTAGCTGCTCCTGTTCACCTTCATTTGTTGTGCTTTTTTAAACCTTAGGAGAATCAGTGTGTAGTGTAAAATAGTGCTGCATGCATTGAAAAACAGCAGATGTAACACTTGGAATGTGAGTGGAACTGGGGTGGGTTCAATTCCAGATCAGATGCTCTGTCTGCTGCTGGAGTGACTGATCAAGTCAAGTGCATCTGGTAGATAAATACATTAATAATTACTTGTTGGTATCATCTAGGGGTTGAGGATTTTTTTTTGAGTGTCAGCAAAGGTTTTTTACAACTCATTTTTACAAAAATAAATGGGGTTGAGGATTTTTTTTGAGTGTCAGCAAAGGTATTTTACAACTCATTTTTACAAAAATAAACTTTTTTTCCCCACAGTCTCCATGACTTGCCTGCTCCTTTTCTACTGTTTTGACAAATTGTCTGTTATAAGTGATGATGATGATGTTTAGTGTTCATATGGTAATTAGAAGCAGCTTATGTTATAAATATGACAGTCTTCTAATGGGTATAAAAGCATGTTGAAAACATGCATCCATTTTTTTATAGAACATCCTCTTAGGTCTGTGTCAGGATGTGAAGGATACATAGAGCCTTGATGGATAAGCAGAAAAATAGAATGCCTAATAAGGCAATTAATGGGGAAATAGTTAACTCTGTCAGTGTTTGTGATCACAGCAGAACATCAGAATTACCATGTTAGGCAGCACAAGAGAATCTGGTGTAGATTTACAGTACTTTCATTCTGTGCACCTGGTTGCAGATTCAGTGTAAGTATATGTTATTTTCTTTAGGCAGCTAAAAAGTTTTCACCTTTTTTTTTTTCCATAAACACTTGAAGTTCTGGTTTTGGCATCTAAAACTTGATGGGAGATTCAGCTCTGCCTGTGTGGTCCAGTTAGTTCCAGTGTTTTGCCAACCTCCTCAAAAGCTGAGCTGTTCTCAAAGTTCATAGTACTCCTGGGAGCCTGGAGTGTGTGCAGCTGATACCTGTCTCTGTCCTTCCCACAGAACGAGCAGGCGTTTGAAGAAGTGTTCCAAAATGCAAACTTCAACACGTATGAGTTCAGGATCCGAGTGAAACTGGAGACTTACAATGTAAGTATTGCCCAGAAGGCAAATAGTGTAGCATGTGGCTTTTGTAGTTTGACTTGTCTCCATAGGAGGTGACTTCCTCCTCTTATGTTTGTGGGGAGAGGTTTCCCTTCCTCACAGCGAATAGAAGTTTCCAAAGATCACACAAATACTGTCAATCTTGAGCACTGGAGGAGGAATCCAGGCTGCTCCCTCTCAGGTTCTCCAGGAGTGGCTTGTTTCAAATGAAAACAACATATCAGCTCTAGGAGTCGTGTTGGCACTTCTAGCTAACCCAGATAGCAAGAGCAGTAAGTTACTGGGGCAGAAGGAGGTTAGAACCAAGTGCCTGGAGTGCTCAGTGTTCTTTTACATGCTAAATTTCTCTTTCACAGGATGAATCTCGTATTAAGGCCACAGCATTGGACGTCAAACCCGTGAACTACAGAGAATACAGCAAGAGGTTGATTGCCAACATCAGGAGAAATGCTCAGCTGGGGTGAGGAGGCTGATTGAACCTAGAACTTCCAGGAAAAACTCAATAGATAACATTACATTGACTTTTTCCCCACCTGTGTGTGACAATTTGTCATTAGTTACACCACGTATGGTAGTCCAGTGTAGTGAGCTAAGTGATTTAATGCATTTCTCTGGAGATATGCCCTTGGTAGGTAGCAGTGCACTCTGATGGCCACGATTTTGTAGACTGTTGTGGTCTGTTAAACTCTGACAGCACTGAAGAGAGATCTGTAGACAGATTGCCAGTGTCTTTAGACAACCCATTCAAAATGTCTGAAGTAACTTTGCTTTCTTACCATATGTAAAGCTGAATTATGTAACCATTTTGTCTTCTTTGCAAGAAAGTAGTGACAACCTTGACACTTTGACTTGTTCAGCAGAGGGTAGGAGGAAGAGTGTCATGCAGCTTTCAGATATGGACAAAGGAGAACAGGTCTATTAGTATAAGTTAGTTCCTTTCCATAGAATTCAAAGGCTTTCCCTTTCCACAGGTGCCATGCAGTTGTTAATGCTTGGAATGGCAATATGGTAGAATTATTAATCAAAGACATATCTCTTATATCTGAAGAATATCCTTCCTTCAGGGTTTAATAGACTGAGTCAGATGGGTCTGATATTAATCAAAATTGTCTCTTCTGAGGAAGGCAGATAAGCATTGACTCTCCATCCCCCAGGGAAATCCAGGCAACTACAAAGCATTGCTTTAGTTTTCTCTTCAATTAATACTATGGATCTTTGACTGATTTTTTTTTTTTTTTTTTTAAGCTCACATTTCCTGCCTATACATATTTTGTATGTTTCTATGTTCAGTTTCTTTGGTTTTATTTGTAATGATGTTATTCAGAAACAGGTCTTTAAATGGGGGGAGCTTTGTTTCAATAAACACTGTTTAATTCCTGTGTAGTGAATTTTGCTTTCTTTGAACACCAAAGACTTCTCATTACTGGAAAGCAATTAATTAGCTTTCATAATAAGCATTCACTTGGGGGAGATGTTACCTTATTGCAAACTCTAAGGTTAGGCTGAAGAATGGAGAGTTCTTTGCCTGATGTTAACAGCATGGAAATGCAGTGGTATTTTCACCATTTCTGTGCCTGGGAATGCTGATGAGCTGGCACTTCTGGGATTTTTATTGACGTTTACACAGCAGTCTAAAACTAACCAGGCTTTGAGATTTGTTCAGACATAGAGCTAGTACAGAAAACAGTAATTATGCTACTGGGCTTTTCAGTCAGCAGAGCATGCTAGCTCTGTGTGCTCCTAATCACATTAATTATGTGTTCCCTGGCTGCAGCTCACAGCTTGGCATTTGCTGCACAGCTCCAAGCATCCAGGCAATGCTGCAGTGGGTCTTTGGTAGCAAAACTGAAGTTTATTTATTTATTTTGCTCCTTAGAGCACTGTTTCTACATGTATTCAGTTGGTGCCCTTTATTCCCCATGACTTCCTGTTTGTCATCTAAAGTATTTGTGTTTAAGTACTGTAAATGGCATTTCCAGTGATGGGCATGAGGCACATTATTCTGGGCCCATTAATTGTGAACACAACTCCTTCTTCTCTTTTGGATTCTGAGGATCATGACTGGGTTCTTCTGCTGATGTCTTGCATTTTTTTTATTGAAGTATTTGTTCCCTCTGACCTTGCTTATAAAGCATTGACTAGAAAATTACAGTCTTCAGCACAGTTCTGGATTGACAAATGGTAGGTTAGTGGTGATAATCCATCTTTCCACTCTGCTAACCAGTCTTTTAGTTTTGCTTCTCCCTTCTTATCCCTCCTTCCCAGTTTGAGGGTACTGGGAACAGGTGGTGGTGCACAATATTCCTCGAGGCTATATCCAATTCCTGGGCCCATATACACTAGGAAGTTTTTATGGGTGTTTGTCTTGGCAGGTATTTGCTGGCATTGCAGCTTTGAGTGTTGCACACCTGCCTCTGCTGGGGTAGCTCCTCCCAGGGGAAATTGCTGTACATCCATATTGCTAGGTTTACTATGCCATCAACCAGAGCACTAGAGATGGAAGGTATCAATACTCAACAGCATTAAGGTATCTTAAAGGATCAGCTGAGTGACCTTGAGAACTGGAACAGAAAAGCAACTTAAAACAGTTTGTGTGAAAAGCCATTTATTTGAGGACTAATAAAAAACAACCTTCTGCTGTAAAGTGGATGCTCATTAGTGAGTGAAGAGTTGGAGGGTTTTAATCATGCTTTAATCAGCTAGTATATGATAAAAACATCAAGCTATGTGAGGCAAGGTATTTCTAGTGTAGCTATACAAGTGCCATAGCATTATATAAGCCTCTGCTGTGAGAACTCATCTCGAATGCTATGTACAGCTCTGGCCTGCGACGTATAGAGGCAAAAAAGAAACTCAGCTGGGGCGAGTACAGAGGAGGACTACACTGCTGAGTAGGAGAATGAGGAGCTTTTTTAGGAGGGGCCTAGAAGAACTAATATAGCAAAATGAATCCTGAGAGGGGCATATGATTTCCCACTTATATAAAAGATACTTGCATATATCTAGCTTCCTTCCCCTGATCATAGGCCAGAACTGCTGAAGATAATTGGTTAATAAACAGTTTGTCAGTCAAAGGAAAGAGGTTCTGAAGCAGCTCTCTAGCTGAGGAATGAGGACAGGGAAGCTGTGGAAATGTCTCTGTTCTTCTCCCACCTCGTTGACAAGTGGCCACAGCCATCCAAACCCTGGTAGATCCCTGCAGCCATTGGCATGGGCCATGGAAAACAGGGCTCTGAAAGGCTCTGGGCTCTTTTGCCTGTGCTAATTAAGTGGACTCACAATGCTAATTGGGATTATTGGCAAACTAACCTGTCTTCCCTTCATCATAAATCTCCCCTGCTAGTGTCCAGGTTGTTCTGGATGGCTCCAACCATTACCTGGGCTGAATGTGTGTTTGCTCAGTTGAAAGGATTCTGCAACTCCTCGTAACTAGATCTCTGTGAGGTGAGGATTCCTGTGGCTGCTCGTGTTTTGCTATAAATTAAATGTACACAGCCAAGATGAAATTGGGAGGCTGCTGGTTTTGAACAGGCAGGTGCAAAGGCAATTACATGAGAACATCAAGTTCTGCATGGCCGAGGGAGGATCTGGAGCGTGCTTTGCTGTGCCATGTTCAGGTAGTTTGCTGTTTGTCTTAATTCCCACTGGTGGGATTGAACTGTGTTTTCACTGTACATGAATTCTAAATTAATTGTTAGTGACCCTTACGAGTCCCTGGAGGGAAGATTCTGTTTGAGCCAGATGTGGTTTTTAAGATGCATCAGGTGGTTTGTTGTTTGTTTGGGTGTTTTGGTTTGGGTTTTTTTTACCCAAAGTAAAGCTTTGAGGAGTAATACATTCTTTAGAGCTGCTGTAAGGAATACATGGTGGTCTTAGATGGATCAGGAGTGACTGGTAGCTGGTTGCTTTGTGCTGTGTTTGCTATGCCTGGCAGCTTGGATGAGTGTGTGTGTGTGTGGGCTCCCATGTTCCAGCACGATGGGATTGTCCTTTTAGTGCAATGGGTGTGAGAGTGGAAGTTGATGAGTCTGATGTTTTGATTCCTAATTCTAGGTGGTATTTGCATTTGCTGTCCAAGATACAGCGTAACATCTTGAGTGGGGGGAGGAAGACATACTTTCCTTCCATGCCCTGCTTTGTCATCTTTCCTTTTGCCTTATTTTCTAGCCTTTGAACCTAGTGGCCTTGTAGTGGCCACTTTGGAGAAGAGTGGCCACCCCATGGAGCTTCTCCCTCCCCGGCATCACTGACTGGAGGAGTTGGCCCTCAGGCAGCTGTAGGGCTGCTGAAGTGACTCAGATGGGAAAGAAAGAGAAATTTCACATCACTTTGATATAAAAGGCTTAGGAAAACATGAAATGGAGCGGGCTGCCTACTTCCAAAGCCTGTGTTCAGGGAAAGGAGTGGTCTGCAGCATATTACGCATTATAAATATTGGAGTAGTGCAGTAAATATCAGTAATCTTATTACAGGGAGTGGAAATTCTCTTTAATATATTATCTGTGAGGATGCAAGAGGCCCACAGACCTTCTCTCAGTTTTTTAAGTCTGTTTTTCATGTTTACATTTTTGCATTTCAATCATATGCATATTTAAAAAAAAAATAGTTGGAATCGCCAGATGGATTTTTCATGAGGCCTGTTACACATTTTTCTGTGTATTTGATTTGAGTACTTAGGTGTCTGTGTTTGGGGGGGGTAGGGTGTTGTTTGTTTTTAGTTTTTTCCTGTTTATATTGCATTGATTTGTTGTTAAATTCAGCCTCTGTGCCATGCCAAAAGTGTGCCTTTGGGAGTGTTCCTGGGCTGCTTGTGCTTCCCTTTTTTTTTCCTCCTTGTGTATAACTCTTCTTGCAAGTCATTTAAAATAAACCGGTCACTTGCAAAGGCATTTTTTTTTAATTTGTCCCAAACCTTTTGCCCTTTAAAGGGAGACTTTAAACAAAGCAAAAAAAAAAAAAAAAGCACACCCTCCTAAGCTCCTTTTCTGTTGCCTGCTGTGATTTTTTTCGGGCTCAGCCTGGCTGAGCACAGTGAGGGTTCCCCATGTTACCTCTCAGAGAGATGTATTTTCCAGGGCTGGTCCAGGTTAGAATAAAGGCACTTCAGAAGCTACACTGCAGGGGATGCACTAGAAATGGGTTCTTTTCTCTGAGAGTTTATCCTGGGAAAGTTGGCAGAGCAGAGCCAGGTTGCTGGTTTATCTGATGCAGAAATGAAAGATGTGAACATTTGTCATGTCCACTCTGACATCACCACTGAGCAATTAAGAGAGAGAAATCTAATTTTTTTTGCCATCAGTTTAGCTCTTGGAATTCCCTTATGGCTTATTGTACAAAAGGCTGAAAAATAAGAGTAATAATCCGATTTTTGTCTGTTTCTAGTGTTTTATGTTTTCCATTAAAGCCTTGCTGCTATGCTGCACTGACTTTTTGAACTGCAGGATCAAAAAATACTCTTCCCTTTGTTTTTGGTGAAGACTGACTCTGAGAAGGATAAATATTATCGATTGAGGTATTTAATACACTAATGAAACCCACAATTATTGACTATGTAATTAATATACTGTCTAAAAGTAAAGTTTGACAGCGCATATAGAAAAGCGATATTGACTTGCTCTTCTTTGGCAAGGAGCCTTGCAGGTTTTTATTTATAGACACTGAAACACGTTCTTCAAGTAATGATTCAATCCCACTTTGTGCTTGCCACAAACTAGAAGGCTGCCCTTCTTCTTGCTGACTGCAAGGCTTTCATATTAGCTGTGGGGAACTCAAATTTTCAGCGTTTAGCTTTGCTGCCTCTTGCATTAGGTTTTGGGCCTGGAGCGTCTGTGTGTGCTATGCTGTTTCTGTGCAGACTTTTGCAAGGAGCTTTTTGTAAACAAGTTTGCAGACTGTTTGTGACTTGCTTTTGGTTTTACTAACCTTGGGGAGCAATGAAACCGTGGGGAATCCAAGGGACATCTTGATAGGCCTTGGGAGGGTTTCATCAGAGAGAGAGTTCCCTAACAGCATAGCTGCGTTTCTGTTCTCAAAGCAGCCCCTGTGCCTCTTGGGGAGCAAATGCTCTGGTTTAAGTGATATGTGGTTTTGTTCTAGCTAAAGTGGCCTCTCTTAAGCCGAGCAGCAAGATTTAGTCTTCTCCCTGAACTGACAGATGTCTGCAGCCCAGTGTGTGTTCCTGCCTTATTCCAGGGTTTGCTGGTGCTGCATCCACAGTTTTGGCTGACCCCAGGGTGGTAGCTCACACCTCTCCCTTAGCCTTGATCTTATTCCCTGGCTGGTTCTGCTTCCAGCCCAGCCCTGTGTTCTTTCCTCCTGCTTAAGTTGCCAGAAACTGCATTTAGATTGCCAGGAAGCTGAAGCTGCATTTATAAATGGCTTTAAGTTGTTCGTGTGCCCTGTGAAATGTTAAACTTCTTAGCACCAGGTGAAGTTATTTACATCCAACTCAGAAGCTGATAATGAAGGTTTTTTTAGATTTCAAGTGATTTAAAAAATACTTCCAAATCCCAAGTGTATCAGCTATGTGGTAATTGGAGCTTGTGCTGTCATTAAAAATGACAGCTTTCTCCAATAACATTCTTAGTGCTTGTAAAATGCAGCTAACATAACCTATATTTAACTTGTATTAGCTAGAATTTCCTTTCTGTGCTTGCATACTTTCAGAGCTTTGGTGTGAATGCTGAGGTCCTGCTCTATTCCTGAACCACAAATTATTTTACCTGGTTGGAAGAACTGAAAGCTTTTAAGCAGGGCTGGACAGACAGACAGGAGCTCTATGATTTTCCCCATAGAAGTTGGTGGGTTTTTTTCAGCCAGCAATAGAAGCCATTCTTTGGGCAAAAATAAACCTTAAGCACTAATATGTGTGGCAGGAAAGCCCAACTTAGCTGAAGGTTGGGAGAAAGCTCCTATTC